>NC_051119.1:7584224-7601333 GCF_014839805.1 Manduca sexta
GACCAGTGCCGGATTTGACCGAATGCGCCTAAAGCGCTCACCGAAAAGTCCGGTATGTTTGTATTTAAAGCTGATCGTTGCCAGGCTAATTAACGTGGGGTCATGTTAAAAAAAAGCAACTTATATGGAAGTGAACGAAGAGCAAATGTTCGCATTTGCTTAAATCTTAGCTCTGATCTCAGCTCGCAGACGCAATTAAACAAACATTATATCTGTAGAACGATGCCGAAAATAAAATAATTAATATTAAACTTCTATACTTACTAATATTATACAATATACATATATGCGAAAGTTTGATGTTTGCTTCTCAAGCACTTCGGAACAGCTCTACGGATCTGAATGAAAATTGGTATAAAGATAGATTACAGTCTGTAATAACGTACAGGCTAGGTAATTTTAACCTGGGAAAATATAAAGCAGGATTTTTATCCCGAAAACTTCTTCATACGGGCGAAGCCGCCAGTTAAAAGCTAGTCAAGTAATAAGCAAGCGTAACGATCACATTATAATCTGATTGATCCATCTTTGCTATTGATCCGGAGATTTGATAAAAAACCGTTTAACATTGACTCCGTATGAATGTTTTATTTCAAAGTATACTTCCATTTTGCGAAACAGTAATTAGTATGAAGTAATTGTCTCTTTTTAAGTAAACTGTTTGCCCAGATGTGATATTAGTCACTCTGACTAAATATGAAGTTACTTGCCCGTGACTAATGCCTGATACAAAGCTATGTTTAGAGTTTAACTTGTTAAGTAACGTTGTATAGATAGTTTTAAACAGGAAAACAGGAAATTTATAAACGTCTGTCTGAAATACTACGAACAAAATTGAATCATTTTTAAAAATATTTTTGCTCACTGTTCGAAATGAATCTTGAAGTACTTCGGGAAGATTGTTATGGTTATTAACTCTTAATTTAAAATCTGATGTAGACTTTCTGTTACAGGAATACTTTTTCACAATTAGGATTTATGTAACAGCTATTCCATTGGCAAGTTTTTTTTATTAAGTACCGTCGATTTGTATATTTCTGCCTTCGAGCAGTTATATGAAAGCTTTATTGTATTTTAGTATTAAGGAAGTGTATTGCGTTCCGTGATCAACCTATGTAGGTATATCGGAACAGGCCGGCAGAATTATGTCGACGGTCGAGAGGTAATCATCTCTCGTCAGTCGACATTCTAATGGACCTCACTCCACTTACCAGGTGCAGAACTCTACTGTGCTCACTTTACTGTGCTCGTATAATTTTTTTTGACCTATATTGTTATACTTGACAAGATTTGTGGGAACGCGCAGTCGAGTGCTGGGTAGTATTTTATTAATCAAGGTTCTAGACGGCACAATTACTGTTTAGTGTTTAAGGTAGGCGTTTTCGACCGAACGACACACTCGCCTCGTCACCTCAGTTGCATTCTTAAAGATCTATGAACTCTTGTGGAATTTATATGATACCTATGTTAGTATACCTATGTGTAGTTTATATTTAAGTGTAATAAAAATGAAAGCTTTAAACACAGAGGAGTGCAGCTGTTCCTCTTACTCGAATTTACTATGTCTTCACATTTTTGTACTGGTCTTTAGTAGACGGAAAACGCATGAGCACAGATGTAGAGTGGAGAGCGAGCTGTATGCACACTATCAGTAATTGTGTGAAATTAGGATTAGCTATAAGTAATATAATACGATTTAGTCCCTCCGAAACTTCAGAACGCTCATAGCTATATTAACTCTAGGAAGATATTCTTTACACAGCCCGCGTGGCGCGTAAGCCCCGCGCTCGTCAGCGCCGCCACGCCGCGCCGCCCCCGCGCCCTTCTACAAGGCTGCGCCTCCGCTTCCCGGGCAAGCGCTCTGAACTCAGGGCGCGCTACTGGGCGCTGCTGTTTGGAGACTTACAACGTGCTGTAAGTTATTTTTACTTTGCGAGTAAATGAGAAAGGTGGTGGATGTGATGAGATGGTAAGCGTTCACCGTTCATATTTGAGTGAAATTTTTTTGGGTTGTTGTGCCTTCGTAACTGCATCCTCTTGCAAGTTCATAAAACTACTTATAGTATAGTTATTCTTTTAAATAATTGAGATGTTATTGTATTTACATGCGATAATTACGTTATCTCCTACAGATCGGTGAAATTTACAACACAGTTGAAGCTCACGAGAACTTAAACGAGTGCCAAGAAGTTATATTAGTTTTGGAGAATTACACACGTGATTTTAAAGCCCTAGGCGAATGGTTTAGGTTGAAGTGGGAGTACGATAACACTCCCCCGCCCCAGAGGCCACAGAGTCTAGCATGGGAGATAAGAAAGACTGATTTTGTAAGGCCCGAGTCTCGACGCACGCACTCTGTAAAAAGCTCACCGTCTGTCTCTGAAAGAATAGTCCATGCCTCTCTGGCCACAATACGCCGAGTGGCAAGAATAGCCCGAATTTAACTGGCAAAGCTAGTCCAGGCAGCGGCAAGATAAGTCCGAGGATCACCGGTCATAGCTCTAGTCCTAAAGCGAATATCGAATTCTTTAGTAGCAAAATTTCATCCAAAATTGCCACGAAGCCCGAGCCGAAAATGGTTAAGGAAACTTCTAGGCTTTCTGATATCAAGGAGAAGGAAGTTAAAGAGCTTATTGAGGAAAATAGTATCGAGAATGAAGTAGAAGTATTAACTAATAATACAAAAACTGATGACGAGAAAGATCTGGTGATCCAAAATATTGAAATTGGCAAAGCCAAAGAGCACGCTAATGTTTGTCCTAAGCCAGTGATTATAAAGTCCCAAAAGCGTATAAATCAGGATACGAAGGCCAAGGAAGAACTATCGTCGCAAGCCAAAGCGAGTCATTGCGAAGCTAGATGCTATGGAAAACGAATTTCTTGCCAACCAACTCATTGAAAATGGCATAAAGAACGACAATATGATCAATAATGATAAGGAAATTGATTCAGAGACCAAACGTATGGTGAACGGAACAGATAAAATCAAAGAAGAGAACTTAAACGGAATACACATGTTTGAAGATTCTATTACAACTCCTAAAGATGTAGATAAAACACTGATTCTGACGAGAAAGGAACTAATACGGAGAATTCTCCAGTTAAATCTGAAGATAACTTTGCTGATGTTTCAAATGAAAGTTCGCCGAAATCGGAAAATGAGACTCTGATAATTGAAACTATTACGAATGGTGAAAAGATATCTAACCATATTAAAACCCTTAACAAAGGTAAACTTAAGATCAAGGGTGAGTTAGAAACTATCAAAATATGTGATGAGAATTCTAATGAAAAGGAAATATTACCAATATTTATAGAAAATAACATTCCTAAAGAAAAGAAGAGAAAAAAGACCAAATCAGAAAATGGAAACCAAATTCTCCGATACAAGCAAAGACGTAGAAAATAAGGATGAGGCAAAGAAAGATCTAGAGGCAAAAAAGCCCGAGCCAAAAAGGCCAGCGTATTCTCAAGCGGCTGCTAAACCGAAGCAGCCTACTGCAGCGACGGCTAAAGTAGAAACTAAAACACCGACTCGACTGAGTAATTTGACCAGAAGCAAAACGGCTGTAGATATGCGACCATCAGCAGCTCCTAAAACGCAACGCGTGCCTAAACGTAACCAAACTAACAAGTGCAGCTATCCTTTCAATTTAACCACGGGTAGGACAAGCCTATTCGATACTCCAGCTAGCAAACTAGTACCAAAAAAGCCTATTAACAGACCCCAAATGGCATCCGGTGACGCCAAACTACCACCTAAAGTGGATGTAAAGAAACGACCTCCCAGACCAACTTCTTTAAAGATTAATGACAAAGGTGATAAAAAAGAAAACATTAACCCAGCTTTAGAGAAAATTAAAGACTGTGACGAATATAGCAGCTCCGATACGATAGTCACTCAGATCGACATATCACGGATTGAATCGAGTGAGAGTCTTAAAACTTTAGTACCTGAGGAAGGACAAGACATAATGAGGGTTGGCTAACAGTTAAGTCAAAAGGTTGAATCGCGAATCGAAAAAGCAAGGACGATCTCATTGGGCCAATCGCTTCCACCAGCCCTCGGCCACAACAAGTTTGCCCACATTAAATATGATCGAGTCCCCCAAACAGGAATCGAAGCCGATCATAACACCAAACCCAGACAGGGCCAAGTCCGAACAGCCTCAAAACAAGCCGGAAAAGGTAGTCCAAGTCGTGGCCACTGAGAAAGAGAAAGAAAAAGAGCCGAAGCAGAAAGATCCGGCAATGATTCGTCAGAAATCTGACGTGACCGGTTTAAAAACACGGTCCAAAGATGACCCATTGAAATCAGATAAACTCAGCGAAAACGATGAGAATGATTTGACTAAAAACAGGCTGCATTCCTCTTTAGAAAGTCTGCCCATCGGTTTAGCACGGTCGCAGGAGAGCACTGAAGACACCTTCGATTTCGACAAGTGGAAAGAGGAATTCAAGTTCACTTTCAAATATCTTGATGAAGACGATCCTATGTCGGATGATAACGAGCTTCTAAGAGCTTGCGATCCGTCGGAAATGTCGGAAATTGCGGAAATGACGTCACAGATTGAGGAGAATGAGAGGAAGATTAGTCTTGCGTTGATTTCCAATCTGAAGAGGACCAGAGAAGCTGTGTGAGGAAGAGGATTTGTTGAATAGACAGATCATGGAGCTGCAGCAAGTTTCTGATATAGATCTGGACACGGAAACTGATGATACAGAGGTAAGAATTATTGCTTGAAAAATTTGACTCCCATTCAGTTAGGTCACATTTTTACACAGGCTAGTGTCTTGTCTTATCTTATATTTTTTTGTATTACTAAATTATGCTAGATGATTCTCTATCTCCGGAAGGTGGACGAACCGAACATAACCGTCCAGTAGCTCCTCGCGAAGGCGTAGTGGTACTGCTAAATCAATTTTTCCGCGAAATATAAAAGGTACTGTTGTGGTATGTTTTCTATATTCAGGGTGGTGCCATGAAATACGTTGTAAATTAAAATTATTTTATCCATTCTAATCAATGTAAAATCCGGGTGAGGTTAAAATAATTTCCCCTCATTCTCTTATTAGACAGACGCGGAGATTCTCTGCGAGGACCAGTCGGCGACATCGAGGCAGTCCAATGAGAACCTGACGTCTCTAGCTGCCAGTCTAGAAGATCAGTACGAGACTGCATTAGCTGGAATGTCCTGGGCGGAGCGGGTCGACACCCTAGTCGTCCTGGAGGCGTTAGTGGCTAGGGATCCGGGTGAGAATGGGATATTTTTCTTTACATTACTGAAGAGAGTAGGGTAATGTCGAATTGTGATCTATTATTGATGGAAGGCCACAAATTGAAATGAAATGAAACAAAAGGCCAATATTTTAAATATCATCAAGTAAATCATATCCGATTGTTAACATGTTCGATTGGTACTACTCGTTTGATTATCATTTGTTTGGAAGCATAGGTGACATTGTGACCTGTATTTGATTGTCTGGTCCAGAGGCAAATCAGATTCTCATCATAGATAAGCACAGCGGACCTCGCCCCTGGGTACGACCATGGGTAACATCTTTCTTATTTTCCTAGGTCGGGCCCAACAACTCCACGCGAAGCTGTCCCAGGGTATCAAGCGCGGCAGCTTGCAAGACGCTCTGCGAGACCCAAGCCAAGCAGGCCAGGGCAGAGACAGAGGCTCGAGTATCAGACGGAGAGGGCCAAAAGATCCACCAGCTACTCGCCAGAGTTGAGGAAGTTAAGGTTTGTCGCATTATGTTTCAGGTACACTATTCATATAGATGTAAGTTTGTAACAAGAATGGTGTGTGGACTTAAAGATCATAGAATTCATGGGCCGTAGTTTATGGATGTACCTTATTAATCGTCGAATATATCGTAATGATCAAAATATTTTTAAACTACAAAAATAATATTATTGTAGATTGCACCGTAAAAGTTTTGTAAATTTTATTATTTCATTTTAATCATCATCGATATCAGAGCAATCACACGATATTAATCTTGCTTATTTCGAATATTATTATTTTTAACCCGGTTGCAAAAAACCAACTGATAGAAGAAAAGAGGCTGAGAATGGAGAGGCGCTTGGCAAAAGCAGCTGAAAACCGAGACCAACATTTAAAGGTAAATAAAGTTTTTATTTACAACCAAATGAAGGTTGCAAACCTTATTTCGCGTCATCCTGACAACAACAATGTCATAAATCACATTGATTACTCTGGCTATTATTTCTTATGGTTTCACAATGGAAATAAAAAATCTGACTGGTGGCAACACTTTTGCTTCAATGTTAATGTTGCCAGTACAAAAAATTAGTGCCATATTTTACCACAACATGGCGAGGTTATTTAGTTTTCAAGTCTGACTTTACATAGTTATTATTCTAACCATATTTTGCCAGGACATAGTCCGCAAAGCTCACGACGAAGAGGAGAAGCTGCGTGAGATCGCGTTCATCAAACAGTTGGAAGCCGAGAACAGGAGGCACGAGTTTCTCGACCAGTGCCGCTCGCAGAACACGCGCCTGCGACAGATGAGGCGCGAGAGACTCGACAAACTGGTATGTGCTCCTGACATTAACAACAACATTGTACGGCTATTTAAAAAATAAGTAAAGTAGGCAATTATGGACATTTCGAGTGACGTTTTGCGATACCACTAGAGTGCGAAAACTAGTTGTGTCTCTGTCTACCCCAAGTTTAAAAGACGTATGTGTGTATATTTTATTCAGTTAAATAAAACGATGGGTTGTCTAGCGGGCGTCATGAGGCGTGATGTGTTGCAGGAGCTGAAGGCGGCGCGCGAGGCGGCGGTGGGCGCGCGGCGGCAGGCGCTGGAGGCGGCGCGGCGCCTGCGCGTGGCGAGCCTGCTGCAGCGCCGGCTCGAGCTCGCGACGCGGCGCGACAGATCCGCGAGCGCACGCAGCGCGAGCGACACCACGCCGCCAGGGAGAAGGTACCACTCTGTCACCAGTACGTCAATGTTACACGTGATAAGACAGGCGCTGGAGGCGGCGCCGCGCGCTGCGCGTGGCGAGCCTGCAAAGTTTGAAACTTCGAGAGAAAACTATAATATAAAACTGGGATAAAATCCGAAACATGGTTTTATTTGGTTAAAAAAACCCAATGTCTTACCAGTTCTTCGAACCCAGGATTATCTTGTCCGCAGCATTTATTCATTGCTATGAGACCGAGGCCACAATAAAATTTTGTGTTTTCGATATAAAACTATGGACTTTGTAACAGGCGGAAGGCGTGAAGTCGCGCCTATCAGCGCTGGCGGCGGCGGCAGAGTTGAAGCCGATGCGTTGAGATCACGCATCCGGGATAAGCAGGATGCGAGCCAGCAGAGCGCTGGAGTCGCATCTGCAGGCCATCAGGGAGAAGGCCACGGGACCTCGACAGCCGGTGAGTTGATACCCATTATTATGTAAATACACCATGTAAATGAATATCGTAATCTTAATTGGTGTTTATGTGCACTGCATATGACTGCGTTTTCTGTGATAAATTTTTGGTAAAAATTTATGAATTTTATCTATATTAACGTATGTTTTATCCTTTCATAAATAATAATACTGCCGTCGTAATGAAAATAGCGTATGTACTAACTAATAATTCTATTTAAAAATTGAATCAAGATTGAGTTAAATACAGTCAGTAAAAAAACAAATTTAACAACATGTTTTTCTCGGTATAATATTTATCTAAGAACGTGTTTTATGACAGCAAAATTTATAGATTGTGATATTGCAATTTGGCCTTAACATGAGTGATAAATTATAAGTAAATGTCTCGTATTTCTCATGCGTAATTTGTAGTATCTGTTACAACTGTAGCGGCGTGACCGTCGCGCCTTAGTGCTCAACCATCCGTCGGTCTAGGTAGACTCTAGTGTACACTCGACTTTATATAGCCCTGAAGTTTATAACCTAGATCTTAAAAAAGTTCGACAGTTATTTTTTTATTACACGTACAATTTTTATTTAACCATGAATATTAAAATAAAACTATTTACAGCGAATGTTAGATATTAAAACCAAAAAAAATCGGATTTTATCGTGGTTTTTATATTATAATGTTCACCTTACACATCTTCGAAACGTCGGGAGAAAATAATAATATGGAAACCGCGATTGTATCCAATTTTTTTGTTTTAATATTTTACATTCGCTGTAAATATAAGAAATCATGATCATTAATATTCCGAAATATCTTAATTCAAGACGACATCGGAGAGTCACGACCAAGCGTCCAAAGAACAGAAAGAGATAGAAGAGGCGGCACAAAGGATGGAGCAGGAGAGGAAAGAGCGGGAGAAGCAGAAAGCGATAAAGAAGAAAGCGAGGAAAGTTAGGCAGAAGTTGCTTGCTTCGTAAGTATTATTGAAACAAGAAACCGGAGACTATGTAGCTTAAGGTAGTATGTTTCATATTGCTAATACTTATTGACAAGGAATTTAAATTCACGTTACCCAGTTATGTGGACGTCTTTTAAGAATTGCTAATACTTTCGGTAAGGTTGTCTAAGTTCTATCTCTAAGAAAGCACGTAGTATGTTTATATTGCTAGTTATTCCGTTGGAATTGTCTGTGATGTGAGGAGTTGAAAACATCTTCGCTGTTTTATGCCTAAGAAAACAAAAAATGTAATAGTAAAATCAATATTACACTTCGAATTTATTTTGTATAGCGATACTATTGTGGTCGACATGGGGCATTTTGTTTGTAAAATAAAACGGCTATAATCCAACTAATATGTATCTAGTTTTAACTCGCTGCTATGCTTGCGTGATAGTTTTTGTAGCATAAAAGTTCCGCTTAATATTTTCTCGGGATAAAATCAGCCTACAGCACTCAGAAGTAATGTAGCTTCCTATTAAAGAAAGAATTCAAAATCGATTCCGTAGCTATACGATTAGCCATAACAAACCTTACAAATAAGCTCACAATTCTTCTTCTTATTATACTAGTATATAATATTAAAAGTATCCTAATTCAAGGCCAATTTTCTTTTTATAGAAGCATCGACGTCTTCCCAGTAGAAGACTCACCAGACATCCATCCACCCACCAAATTAATAAAAGTGCTTAACCAAATATCGAATGCTATTGCGCCACTCCTCGAAAACGAACCGGAAAAACGAGGTATCAACGGCTTCGAAGAAGACCTCAAGAAAGATGAAGGGAGAAAGAAAGAAGAAGAATAACAAGAAGTTATGTAAAGCTGAGTCGGTGTGCAGTTCGCTCAGTGACATGAGCAAGGGAAGTGGAAAGAGAAGAAACCAAGAGCGGTGGCGGATATGCCACTTCTGGAGAAGAACTTGAATGAACTGCATCGGATGATGGATAGGTTTGATAAGGTTGGTGTTTGTACCTTGACCGGGGAAATACAAATCTTCGCCATGTTGTGCTGAAGTGTAGAACTAATTTCTTATATTGAACGTTAATTGAAATGATAAAACAAAAGTGGCGCTCTCAAAGCAGATTTTTTTTTTGGTCACCTTGTAGTTAGAATATATCGATTAGATATTGCAATATATAGATTGATATTACACGCAATTGTCGAGTAGCAAACAATATCGGTACTAAAAAAAAAACTTGATTTTGTATTAAAATGAAAAGCATCGATAAGTTTTTCTTGTACAATGTAAAAAATATTATTTTCTGGAGTGAGCCACATGATTTCCGATGGATATTGATCATCAAGATTTTGAGAAAAAATATGTAAGATGTGTATTGTTTTAGACGTCGCAGGATAAGACCGCGTTCCAGAAGGCTCAGGGTCTCCAAGTTTTGGGGCAATTGTTAGCCGTCGCCTCCGAGAAGGAAGATTTAGCCGTCCAGTTCAGCACCAAGTACGTACTACATACATGTATAGTTCTACTACTACTCTTCTTTCCTTACCTTGGGGTGGTCCGATATCCCGGGGATGTCCTATATGCGCCTAAGAAGGCCACTGCGAGTTTTGGCGGGTGAAGGGTAAACATAGACTAAGAGACTCGGCCCAATGCTCGCTTGGATGATGCTATACTCTAGTGAGCCGTAAGATGAAACCAATATAAACGTTCTCCTCTACATCCTCCAAAAACTTCACACACTTCAGACAGTTCCCAATGCTCTTGCTAGAAAAAATATATATATTGCGCAAAAAGTTCTAGATGCGTTTGCACTTTGCACTAGCGGCAACATCCTACTCGCAACCATCCATCATTCTACTTGCAAGCTCAAAATTTCCAGAAGTCACCTTGCAATGACGATTACACGCTAAAATCGGTTGCGGAAAATCACATCGAAAAAATAATTAGGCAGAACAACGTGACTGTGCCGACCGTCTGGGGGTGTTATTATCTCTTGCCGATCGATATTTTCTTTCCGCTTCATTTCACAACATCACCGTAAAACCACTTTCCCGTGCTAAGATTAAGAAAAGCTACTGCAAGTATTGTTACTCGTGCGCAGGTCGTTGTGGTCGGCGGTGCAGATGGTGTCGCGGCTGGCGCCGAGCGCGCCGCGGCTGCTGGCCACGAGTGCGCCGGCGCACCTCGCGCGGATACTCTCCAACCAGCTCGTGAGTAGCGCTCATCTTTTTATTTTTTACTAGCAACCCGTCCAGGCTTCACGTCATTAGAACATTAGGGCGTCAAACTATCTCTATCAAAAATTTGCTTGCGGTTTCAACTGGGAAATTAAAAAATCCGGGATAAAGGTCCTGCTTAGCATTTTTCTGGGATTATAAATAGCCTATAGGCCTGACCACCGAGCCCAGGGCCTCAAACTGTCTCCATACCAAACTTTATCAAAATCGGTTCAGCTGTTCGGCCGTGGCCGACCCGCACGCGTTAAAAAAAAATCCGAGATAAAGTACCATCCTAGTCTAGTCCAATATTTTTCGGGATTATAAGTAGCCTATGTCCTTCCTGACTCAAATTATTTCCATACAATTTTTTCAAAATCCATTTTTATAATATTTTAGGATAATTTGTATACCTAAAACATTTTGTATGTGAAGTGAAAGTTGATATTTTACATCATAGTGTGCCATGTAGCCTAAATCCTTCTTCGATGCTGATAAGGCTATCTAATACAAAAATATTTTTTCAATTCGATCAAATATTCTTTCGTTTCATTCCTGAAATTAGCGCGTTCAAACAGACTCAGATTTTCATATTAGTATAGACTATAGATACAAGTTACAACGCCATCTAGTTATATGATTATAAACTACCTTAATAAATGCGAGACGTAAACAATATTTTGTCTCCAAACCCCGCCATCTCACGACACTGTGACGTACTAAATGAGTGCAAACGTAACATAGATGGAGCTAATAGTATGTTTTTAACGATAGATATTTTTATTGTATACACTTTTAACAAGTATATTCTACCGATAGACACGAACTTCCATATAAACTATTTGTTCAAAATCTGGAGTTAGAACTTAAGTTCGCTGCAGCGCTAAAACATCAATCATCGTCTAACCAAACTTTTTAAAAACATTTAGTGCTAAAGCGCTTTAAAGAAAAAATCAGTAAAATGGCAACCAATACCGGATTGCAATACACTTCAGTTGAACACAGTGAGAACACAGTGTTCGGAATGTGATCCCCCTCAGATCCTCAGTCCATCACTGGACAAATTACTTGCCCTTTTTTGTCAACAACCAAAACTTAACCCTAACGCAATCTCGGACTTTACATCGTAAAATAAATCATGTGAGGGAAAAAGTACCCAAACTGATTGAAAGGATCACATCAAAACTAAGCGAGCGAAAAAACTGACGTTTCCAATGCGATTGGCAAAGTTTCGAACGGAGAGGGTTGAACTGCGCAATCGTAAAAAACAATAACCTCTTTACTGAGGGTATGAAATTATCTAAAGGGCACGTCATTTTATTTTGTCTAAGTTTTGGTAATGTTATATCTTTAAGATTAAATTCTTTTTCGGATTTTATCGCGGTTTTAATATTTTATTTTTCTACCGACGTTTCGAAGACTGCTGCCTTCATGGTCACGGGGGGACTGAGGTGTTGTTCATCCGCAAAGTCAAAGTTACAATATCTACCTACATTTTACAAATATACAACTTTTTAAATTTTTAGCTGTTGGTGGTCCGATCTTTGAAAATCCGTGAAAATTTAAAAAGTTTTATATTTCTAAAATGTAGGTAGATATTGTAACTGTCATTGCGGATGACCAACACCTCAGTCCCCGTGACCATGAAGACTGAGTCTTCGAAACGTCGGGAGAAAAGTACAATATTAAAACTGCGATAATATCTGAAAAATATTTAAATTTTAATGTTTAACATTCGCGTAAACATAAGATATAATAATATTATATCTTGAGTCATTTTTTATAGGAATTTAATTATATGAGATCAAGACCAAGTTTTGAGTCATGCAGACACAAAGAAGCTCGCATCGCATAAAAGTCTAGTTAGGTCTCTGTCCACTAGTAAAATAGCATAGCATATCCTCCAGAAGTTGGTTAGCTTCCGTTCGCTATAAATGTTCTAAGTAGTATGACGTCAGTACTATAGTGTATACACGTGTATAAATATGAAGGTGTGCTCTCACTCGCCGCACCCCTGACAAATGACTGCGGGCCGACGTAGGGTTGTCACGTGGGAGTTATTGTGTGTTGTCTAGTAATCCATTGCTTTAGTAGTAGTCTGTTTTGTGAAATGTGATGCTCAATGATTTCCAGGTCTGTTATTTTTTTTGGGTATAACTTTGTTTTAAAAATATCTGATATGGTGTAGTTGGCAATTTGTGTCGATACACTCGCCCTCTATAGGTGTCTTTAGATGGTATCGCAAAGTAGTGACACTATTTTTTAAAATTTATGATTGGCCTAGGCATTATGGGTAAGACATGTGACTAATTGTAAATCGGTCATATTATAATTAGGTGTGAGTCAGAATTAATTAACAATCTAAAATGTCTCATTACAGGTAAAAAAATCACTTAATTCTCGGGTATGTCTAAACGAAGATGATTATTTTCTTTTGCGTTTCGTTAGTAGATCATTTTTCAAATAGGGAATACTGAAATGATCAAAATAGTGAATTATTTAACATTTTCATAGTCATTCGTTTGTGACAACCCTGTGCTTTACGGCGGTCGGTAGCTGTGTGAGTGGGTGGGCGCCCTAAAAGCAACGCTAATGCACGTCCGACGCTCGTTCACACCGTGCACTACACTTGCCTAGTACTAGGATAGTCGGCAAGTAGAGTAGGTATTGAGTATTGACTATTCATTTACAGTTAATTTCCTCAAAATTTACTGAACGGATTTTTGTGAAATTTGGTATGGAGATAGTTTAAGACCCTGCAAAGATTATAGGCTACTTTCCATCACGAGAAAATATATAGCAGGATTTTTATTTCGGAAAGTCCTTTAGGCGGCCCAAACCGTGAGCAAAATATAGTATTAGAAATAAACCGACTTATTGTAAAAAGGTAGTGTAATAGGTTCTTTTTAAATATTACATCATTTTAGGGATTAATATGATTGAGTCACGATTTAAAATTCCTTTTTTTTTGTTTTCCTTATTTTTTAGATGCTTTTTATTTCTTTTGTAAGTACTGTTATTGAAATGAGGAATATTAGACACTTTATCTAATCTATACTATTATATAAAGCTGAAGAGTTTGTTTGTTTGTTTGTTTGTTTGTTTGTTTGAACGCGCTAATCTCAGGAACTACCGGTCCAAACTGAAAAATTCTTTTTGCGTTGGATAGCTCTTTGTTCGTGGAGTGCTATAGGCTATATATCATCACGCTATACCCAATAGGAGCGGAGCAGTAATGGCTAATCTCAGGAACTACCGGTCCAAACTGAAAAAACGTGTTAAACTCAAAAACTACCCAACATATTAAGATGACTGCCTGACTGATGATGACTGCCTCGGTGGCGTAGTTGTATTGCACGTCCGGTACAATAGCGCTCTGAGGTCCTGGGTTCGAATCCCGGGAATTTGTGCCCGATATGGCGATAGGCTCGCCCCCTATCACATCATGGGACGAAACATACTTGGCGAAAAGTGGGTGCCCTAGTTGCGCCTCTGCATACCCCTTCGGGGATAAAATGCGTGATGTTATGTATGTATGTATATTAAGATGAAATTTGGTATGGAGACAGTTTGAGACCCTAGGAAGAACATAGGCTCCCGGGAAACTACTACTTTTATAACGGAAAACTTTAGCCTGAAAAACTTTATAACGCGGGCGGAGCCGCGGGCAAAAGCTAGTTTATTCATATGTCTATTTCTCTGTCTCGTCGGCTTAGTCATTAGAATTTCGTAATAATACGCACCTGCGCCTTATGTTTTAATTTCGTTAACTCACAAACTCCATTCAAAATTACACTAAATTAAAAATATTCGTTTAAATCAGACGAATACAAATATCTCCCAACTCCCACAGTAGATTCTCACAGTTTCGCGTTCCGAAAATTCGATGCAATAATTTTACAATGCGCATTTTGTGTGTTAATAAAAACACTCGGTATTACCGCCGTGTCCCGCTACCGTGTCGTTAAGGTAACGTTTTTTTTTATCGCTTTCGATATGCGAACTTATTGCGGTATCGCTAATTAGCCGACGATCGTTGTATGCGGTCAGATTTTACTGTCATTGTACTTTTACTAGATGTTTGTGTTAAAGATATTTAATAAATATAGACAAGTGGTAGATTGAAATAAAAATGTCATCAACGGACAATACTAAATGGCCTAGTTCAACCAGTATGAACATAAAAAGATCTGAGGTAATAAGCATAAAAAAAATACAGTGGAATTGAGAACCTCATACCTACCCGCTTAAACTAAGCGGGCGCCTAAAAGTTCGCACTGTCCTGAAGGGCCCCACCAAATTTAGATGTAGGGCCCTATACGGCAAACTACGCTACTGATCGAACCATTCCAATTGGGACAATATCAACTATTCAAATTGCGCGTGTAATGTCTTATCTATAACTTATTTATATTTAAAATCATTGGTGGTTATGGAAAAATGAATGAATATCACATAATATTGTCTGCCCCCGCACACTTGGTGCGGTACAATCGTTTGCTAAACCTGATTTTTTTAAATTAACCTCGTAATAAATGCAGTGTAGTCCAGATAAAAATACCAAAGAGAAATTATCGGTGTGTCGGTCGTAAGAATTTTGTCAGCTTGTTTTATGACCACTATCTTAATTCGGAATCAGTCAATATGGTGTATATGCGCTGGTCCCTATTTAGTACAGGATACAAGATGAACTGATTACTGACTAGGTTCACTGGTAGAGATTTCTTTTGTCCATTCCATTTTTGACGCAGCGTAAGCGGGCCTCCCACGAGATGGACCAACGATCTGGTGCGGGTCGCCGGAGTCCGATGGATGAGGGCGGCCCAGAACCGGTCCCTGTGGCGCTCAATAGGGGAGGCCTATGTCCAGCAGTGGACGATTCCCGGCTGAAATGATGATGATAATGATTCCATTTTTATATTTATACATCCTCCTCGCATCGTATTCCTCATTGCTGCAGGTCGTCATCCCCTGAAAATGGAGTAATCTTTGTTTTTATTTAGTTGCGCCACCTATTCCTATCTTTAGCATTGTGAAGCGCAACGTGTAGTTTGGTGCCATACGAATTATACATACATATAAAACTTAAATACTGTGTCGGTAGCGTAGTTGCGTATTGCATCGTTCTAAGACCCTGGGTCGGACAAAGTGATACTGGATTCTTCTGCTCAGTATCAGTCCGGAGTCTGGACCCTGCGCCTGATATGGCGCTCGCCACCTATCATTCAACGGAACAAATGGCGATTAGATGTCCTGTTTGCCCCTTGCTTACCCTTTTGGGGTTTAAAGCGTGTGATTTTGATTTAAAAGTAGGGTTCATGCTTGATCCTTTTCTACCCTTTTGACTGATTTCAAAAAGAAGGAGGTTATCAATTCGACGTTTTTTATGATTGTTACCTCAGAACTCCGTAATTTCTGAACCGATGTAGAAAATTCTTTTTTTATTCAAAAGAATACACTTACCTTCCCATTGGTTTCATAGAATTTTGGGGATTACAATGTGTGTGTGTTTTTTTTAAACTTAATAAATATATTCAGTATCCTCCCACAAAGTACTTTTTGTGATATAATACATAATATTTATATTATAAATACAAAAATCAACTCGTCATTTCGCAGCTCGCTACCCTCTCACCACGGATATTTTTAATTAATATGAATTTGATGCATATAAAACTGTAATATTGTTGGAAGGTTATATTATAATGATTCATTAAAGTGCTTTAATTCTTTATGTTCGCGTAATGGATGCGTTTCTTAATGGAAATTAATGAGATGTGATTCAAATTAAATCATATAACTTGTTTGCCGAATTGATGTTAAAAAAAATGTGCAAGTATATGTTCATTTGTGATGAATTTCAGGTAACAGAAAAGTTGTGAGGTTGCTTACCATATTTCAAACCCAAGTAATTCTGAGATCGTGTAGAATAGCCAACACAGCAAATATTTTTGTTGTAATATTTATGTTTACAAGTGGTATTCATCAGCGGCTATCATATGACCCACTTGTACGTTTTCCTATTATTATTTTATTGCAAAATAACTACAGATAAAAGCATCGGTTCTTTGGTGTCCGATGGGTATTGTGTTATGCAATGATTTTGGTTAGGTTTTACGTCGTGTGAAATATTCTATTGGTTAGTATAAGGTTTTATAAACACAAGTCTTTAAGAAAGCAAATATGGAACGAGATTTATGCTGTTTGTTTCTCATAAGTGGCATAAATTATTATTATGGTTTAAAGAAATCGTTTAGTCACGGTTTAGATATAAATCTACAATTTTATTTTAAAATAATACACCGCCACAGTAAACCCTTTATATTATTCGGGACCATTTGTGTCACATTAACTTAATTGAAATATCCTCCGCGCTAAAAGTCCGCGTCATCGCCGCACAAAGCGCCAGATAAAGTCGAGAACTTATCAAAAACCAAGCCCAAAAAAATTGCAAAACTCGGCCTGAGATGTTATCTCTGCGGTCCCTCATAAACTACTAGATTTACTGGCCCTAAGGAAGAAAAAAAA
>NC_051119.1:7601833-7617187 GCF_014839805.1 Manduca sexta
ATTAATCGTCGAATATATCGTAATGATCAAAAATATTTTAAACTACAAAAATAATATTTGTGTAGATTGCACCAAATGTAAAGTTTTGTAAATTTTATTATTTCATTTTAATCATCATCGATATCAGAAACCATACGATATTAATCTTGCTTATTTCGAATATTATTATTTTTTAACCAGGTTGCAAAAAACCAACTGATAGAAGAAAAGAGGCTGAGAATGGAGAGGCGCTTGGCAAAAGCAGCTGAAAACCGAGACCAACATTTAAAGGTAAATAAAGTTTTTATTTACAACCAATAACAGGAGGCACGAGTTTCGACCAGTGCCGTCGCAGAACACGCGCCTGCGACAGATGAGGCGCGAGAGACTCGACAAACTGAGTATGTGCTCCTGACATTAACAACAACATTGTACGGCTATTTAAAAAAATAAGTAAAGTAGCAATTATGGACACCTTTTCGAGTGACGTTTTGCGATACCACTAGAGTGCGAAAACTAGTTGTGTCTCTGTCTACCCCAAGTTTAAAAGACGTATGTGTGTATATTTTATTCAGTTAAATAAAACGATGGGTTGTTCGCGGCGGGCGTCATGAGGCGATGTGTTGCAGGAGCTGAAGGCGGCGCGCGCGAGGCGGCAGTGGACGCGCGGCGGCAGGCGCTGGAGGCGGCGCGGCGCCTGCGCGTGGCGAGCCTGCTGCAGCGCCGGCGCGAGCGCGACGCGCACGCGACAGATCCGCGAGCGCACGCAGCGCGAGCGACACCACGCCGCCAGGGAGAAGGTACCACTCTGTCACCAGTACGTCAATGTTACACGTGATAAGACAGGCGCTGGAGGCGGCGCGGCGCCTGCGCGTGGCGAGCCCTCGCAAAGTCTTTGAAACTTCCGAGAGAAAACTATAATATAAAAACTGGGATAAAATCCGAAACATGGTTTTATTTGGTTAAAACCCAATGTCTTACCAGTTCTTCGAACCCAGGATTATCTTGTCCGCAGCATTTATTCATTGCTATGAGACCGAGGCCACAATAAAATTTTGTGTTTTCGATATAAAACTATGGACTTTGTAACAGGCGGAAGGCGTGAAGTCGCGCCTATCAGCGCTGGCGGCGGCGGCAGAGTTGAAGCCGATGCGTTGAGATCACGCATCCGGGATAAGCAGGATGCGAGCCAGCAGAGGCTGGAGTCGCATCTGCAGGCCATCAGGGAGAAGGCCACGGGACCTCGACAGCCGGTGAGTTGATACCCATTATTATGTAAATACACCATGTAAATGAATATCGTAATCTAAATTGGTGTTTATGTGCACTGCATATGACTGCGTTTTCTGTGATAAATTTTTGGTAAAAATTTATGAATTTTATCTATATTAACGTATGTTTTATCCTTTCATAAATAATAATACTGCCGTCGTAATGAAAATAGCGTATGTATTAACTAATAATTCTATTTAAAAATTGAATCAAGATTGAGTTAAATACAGTCAGTAAAAAAACAAATTTAACAACATGTTTTTTCTCGGTATAATATTTATCTAAGAACGTGTTTTATGACAGCAAAATTTATAGATTGTGATATTGCAATTTGGCCTTAACACGAGTGATAAATTATAAGTAAATGTCTCGTATTTCTCATGCGTTATTTGTAGTATCTGTTACAACTGTAGCGGCGTGACCGTCGCGCCTTAGTGCTCTACCATCCGTCGGTCTACAAGTAGACTCTAGTGTACACCTCGACTTTACATAGCCCCCTGAAGTTTAAAAACCTAGATCTTAAAAAAGTTCGACAATTATTTTTTTATTAGACGTACAATTTTTATTTAACCATAAATATTAAAATAAAACTATTTACAGCGAATGTTAGATATTAAAACAAAAAAAAAAAACAGATTTTATCGTGGTTTTTATATTATAATGTTCACCTTACACATCTTCGAAACGTCGGGAGAAAATAATAATATGGAAACCGCGATTGTATCCAATTTTTTTGTTTTAATATTTAACATTCGCTGTAAATATAAGAAATCATGATCATTAATATTCCGAAATATCTTAATTCAAGACGACATCGGAGAGTCACGACCAAGCGTCCAAAGAACAGAAAGAGATAGAAGAGGCGGCACAAAGGATGGAGCAGGAGAGGAAAGAGCGGGAGAAGCAGAAAGCGATAAAGAAGAAAGCGAGGAAAGTTAGGCAGAAGTTGCTTGCTTCGTAAGTATTATTGAAACAAGAAACCGGAGAATATGTAGCTTAATCCAGTATGTTTCTAATCTGCTAACTACAAGTTTTGACAAGGTTGTCTGTGACGTCTTTGAGAACTTCTTCGGTCTTCTATCTCTAAGAAAGCACGTAGTATGTTTATATTGCTAGTTATTCCGTTGGAATTGTCTGTGATGCGAGGAGTTGAAAACATCTTCGCTGTTTTATGCCTAAGAAAACAAAAAATGTAATAGTAAAATTTATATTACACTTCGAATTTATTTTGTATAGCGATACTATTGTGGTCGACATGGGGCATTTTGTCTGTAAAATAAAACGGCTATAATCCAACTAATATGTATCTAGTTTTAACTCGCTGCTATGCTTGCGTGATAGTTTTGTAGCATAAAAGTTCCGCTTAATATTTTCTCGGATAAAAAGCAGCCTACAGCACTCAGAAGTAATGTAGCTTCCTATTAAAGAAAGAATTCAAAATCGATTCCGTAGCTATACGATTAGCCCTAACAATCCTTACAAATAAGCTCACAATTCTTCTTCTTATTATACTAGTATATAATATTAAAAGAAGTATCCTAATTCAAGGCCAATTTTCTTTTTATAGAAGCATCGACGTCTTCCCAGTAGAAGACTCACCAGACATCCATCCACCCACCAAGTTAATAAAAGTGCTTAACCAAATATCGAATGCTATTGCGCCACTCCTCGAAAACGAACCGGAAAAACGAGGTATCAACGGCTTCGAAGAAGAGCTCAAGAAAGATGAAGGGAGAAAGAAAGAGAAGAAGAAGAATAACAAGAAGTTATGTAAAGCTGAGTCGGTGTGCAGTTCGCTCAGTGACATGAGCAAGGGAAGTGGAAAAGAGAAGAAACCAAGAGCGGTGGCGGATATGCCACTTCTGGAGAAGAACTTGAATGAACTGCATCGGATGATGGATAGGTTTGATAAGGTTGGTGTTTGTACCTTGACCGGGGAAATACAAATCTTCGCCATGTTGTGCTGAAGTGTAGAACTAATTTCATATATTGAACGTTAATTGAAATGATAAAACAAAAGTGGCGCTCTCAAAGCAGATTTTTTTTTGGTCACCTTGTAGTTAGAATATACCGATTAGATATTGCAATATATAGATTGATATTACACGCAATTGTCGAGTAGCAAACAATATCGGTACTAAAAAAAAAACTTGATTTTGTATTAAAATGAAAAGCATCGATAAGTTTTTCTTGTACAATGTAAAAAATATTATTTTCTGGAGTGAGCCACATGATTTCCGATGGATATTGATCATCAAGATTTTGAGAAAAAATATGTAATATGTGTATTGTTTCAGACGTCGCAGGATAAGACCGCGTTCCAGAAGGCGCAGGGTCTCCAAGTTTTGGGGCAATTGTTAGCCGTCGCCTCCGAGAAGGAAGATTTAGCCGTCCAGTTCAGCACCAAGTACGTACTACATACATGTATAGTTCTACCACTACGCTTCTTTCCTTACCTTGGGGTGGACCGATATCCCGGGATGTCCTATATGCGCCTAAGAAGGCCACTGCGAGTTTTGGCGGGTGAAGGGTAAACATAGACTAAGAGACTCGGCCCAATGCTCGCTTGGATGATGCTATACTCTAGTGAGCCGTAAGATGAAACCAATATAAACGTTCTCCTCTACATCCTCCAAAAACTTCACACACTTCAGACAGATCCCAATGCTTTTGCTAGAAAAAATATATATATTGCGCAAAAAGTTCTAGATGCGTTTGCACTTTGCACTAGCGGCAACATCCTACTCGCAACCATCCATCATTCTACTTGCAAGCTCAAAATTTCCAGAAGTCACCTTGCAATGACGATTACACGACAAAAAAATCGGTTGCGGGAAAATCACATCGAAAAATAATTAGGCAGAACAACGTGACTGTGCCGACCGTCTGGGGGGCGTTATTATCTCTTGCCGATCGATATTTTCTTTCCGCTTCATTTCACAACATCACCGTAAAACCACTTTCCCGTGCTACGATTAAGAAAAGCTACTGCAAGTATTGTTACTCGTGCGCAGGTCGTTGTGGTCGGCGGTGCAGATGGTGTCGCGGCTGGCGCCGAGCGCGCCGCGGCTGCTGGCCACGAGGTGCGCCGGCGCACCTCGCGCGGATACTCTCCAACCAGCTCGTGAGTAGCGTTCATCTATTTATTTTTACTAGCGACCCGTCCAGGCTTCACGTCAGAACATCAGGGCGTCAAACTATCTCTATCAAAAATTTGCTTGCGGTTTCAACTGGGAAATTAAAAAATCCGGGATAAAGGTCCTGCTTAGCATTTTTCTGGGATTATAAATAGCCTATAGGCCTGACCACCGAGCCCAGGGCCTCAAACTGTCTCCATACCAAACTTTATCAAAATCGGTTCAGCTGTTCGGCCGTGGCCGACCCGCACGCGTTAAAAAAAAATCCGAGATAAAGTACCATCCTAGTCTAGTCCAATATTTTTCGGGATTATAAGTAGCCTATGTCCTTCCTGACTCAAATTATTTCCATACAATTTTTTTTCAAAATCCATTTTTTATAATATTTTAGGATAATTTGTATACCTAAAACATTTTGTATGTGAAGTGAAAGTTGATATTTTACATCATAGTGTGCCATGTAGCCTAAATCCTTCTTCGATGCTGATAAGGCTATCTAATACAAAAATATTTTTTCAATTCGATCAAATATTCTTTCGTTTCATTCCTGAAATTAGCGCGTTCAAACAGACTCAGATTTTCATATTAGTATAGACTATAGATACAAGTTACAACGCCATCTAGTTATATGATTATAAACTACCTTAATAAATGCGAGACGTAAACAATATTTTGTCTCCAAACCCCGCCATCTCACGACACTGTGACGTACTAAATGAGTGCAAACGTAACATAGATGGAGCTAATAGTATGTTTTTAACGATAGATATTTTTATTGTATACACTTTTAACAAGTATATTCTACCGATAGACACGAACTTCCATATAAACTATTTGTTCAAAATCTGGAGTTAGAACTTAAGTTCGCTGCAGCGCTAAAACATCAATCATCGTCTAACCAAACTTTTTAAAAACATTTAGTGCTAAAGCGCTTTAAAGAAAAAATCAGTAAAATGGCAACCAATACCGGATTGCAATACACTTCAGTTGAACACAGTGAGAACACAGTGTTCGGAATGTGATCCCCCTCAGATCCTCAGTCCATCACTGGACAAATTACTTGCCCTTTTTTGTCAACAACCAAAACTTAACCCTAACGCAATCTCGGACTTTACATCGTAAAATAAATCATGTGAGGGAAAAAGTACCCAAACTGATTGAAAGGATCACATCAAAACTAAGCGAGCGAAAAACTGACGTTTCCAATGTGATTGGCAAAGTTTCGGACGGAGAGGGTTGAACTGCGCAATCGTAAAAAACAATAACCTCTTTACTGAGGGTATGAAATTATCTAAAGGGCACGTCATTTTATTTTGTCTAAGTTTTGGTAATGTTATATCTTTAAGATTAAATTCTTTTTCGGATTTTATCGCGGTTTTAATATTTTACTTTTCTCCCGACGTTTCGAAGACTGCAGTCTTCATGGTCACGGGGGGACTGAGGTGTTGGTCATCCGAAATGACAGTTACAATATCTACCTACATTTTACAAATATACAACTTTTAAATTTTTAGCTGTTGGTGGTCCGATCTTTGAAAATCCGTGAAAATTTAAAAGTTTTATATTTCTAAAATGTAGGTAGATATTGTAACTGTCATTGCGGATGACCAACACCTCAGTCCCCCCGTGACCATGAAGACTGCAGTCTTCGAAACGTCGGGAGAAAAGTACAATATTAAAACTGCGATAATATCTGAAAAATAGTTAAATTTTAATGTCTAACATTCGCGTAAACATAAGATATAATAATATTATATCTTGAGTCATTTTTTATAGGAATTTAATTATATGAGATCAGGACCAAGTTTTGAGTCATGCAGACACAAAGAAGCTCGCATTGCATAGAAGACTAGTTAGGTCTCTGTCCACTAGTAAAATAGCATAGCATATCCTCCAGAAGTTGGTTAGCTTCCGTTCGCTATAAACGTTCTAAGTAGTATGACGTCAGTACTATAGTGTATACACGTGTATAAATATGAAGGTGTGCTCTCACTCGCCGCACCCCTGACAAATGACTGCGGGCCGACGTAGGGTTGTCACGTGGGAGTTATTGTGTGTTATCTAGTAATCCATTGCGTTAGTGGTAGTTTGTTTTGTGAAATATGAGGCTCAATGATGTCCAGGTCGGTTATTGTTTGTTAATGTTTGTAAAAATATCTGATATGGTGGAGTTTGCAATTTGTGTCGATACACTCGCCCTCTATAGGTGTCTTAAGATGGTATCGCAAAGTAGTGACACTATTTTTTTAAAATTTATGATTGGCCTAGGCATTATGGGTAAGACATGTGACTAATTGTAAATCGGTCATATTATAATTAGGTGTGAGTCAGAATTAATTAACAATCTAAAATGTCTCACTACAGGTAAAAAAATCACTTAATTATCGGGTATGACTAAACGAAGATGATTATTTTCTTTTGCGTTTCGTTAGTAGACCACTTTTCAAATAGAGAATACTGAAATGATCAAAATAGTGAATTATTTAACATTTTCATAGTCATTCGTTTGTGACAACCCTGTGCTTTACGGCGGTCGGTAGCTGTGTGAGTGGGTGGGCGCCCTAAAAGCAACGCTAATGCACGTCCGACGCTCGTTTACATCGTGCACTACACTTGCCTAGTACTAGGATAGTAGGCAAGTACAGTAGGCATTGAGTATTGACTATTTATTTACAGTTAATTTCCTCAAAGATTACTGAACGGATTTTTGTGAAATTTGGTATGGAGATAGTTTAAGACCCCGGGATGGTTATAGGCGCTATAGACTTTTAATCCTGGGAAAATGTATTGAAGGACTTTTGTTTCGATAGACTCCTTCACGCGGGCGAAGCCGCGAACAAATGCTCATTTTAGAAATAAGTCAACTAATTGAACAGAGGTAGCCTAATGGGTTCTTTTTAAATAATATACCATTCTAGAGATTAATATTATGATTAGTTCACAATTTCAAATCCTTTTTTTTCGGTTTTCCTTCTTTTTTAGATGCTTTTTATTTCTTTTGTAAGTACTGTTATTAAAATGAGGAATAGTAGACACTTTATCTAACTTATTCATATATCTATTTCTCTCTCTCGTCGGCTTAGTCATTAGAATTTCGTAATAATACGCACCTGCGCCTTAAGTTTTAGTTTCTTTAACTCACAAACTCCATTCAAAAATACACTAAATTAAACATGTTCGTTTAAATCAGACCAATACAAATATCTCCCAACTACCACAGTCGATTCTCACAGTTTCGCGTTCCGAAAATTCGATGCAATAATTTTACAATGCGCATTTTGTGTGTTAATAAAAACACTCGGTATTACCGCCGTGTCCCGCTACCGTGTCGTTAAGGTAACGTTTTTTTTTATCGCTTTCGATATGCGAACTTATTGCGGTATCGCTAATTAGCCGACGATCGTTGTATGCGGTCAGATTTTACTGTCATTGTACTTTTACTAGATGTTTGTGTTAAAGATATTTAATAAATATAGACAAGTGGTAGATTGAAATAAAAATGTCATCTATGGACAATACTACATGGCCTAGTTCAACCAGTATGAACATAAAAAGTTCTGAGGTAATAAGCATAAAAAAAATACAGTGGAATTGAGAACCTCATACCTACCCGCTTAAACTAAGCGGGCGCCTAAAAGTTCGCACTGTCCTGAAGGGTCCCCCACCAAATTTAGATGTAGGGCCCCTATATGGCAATTTACGCTATTGATCGAAACGTTCCAATTGGTACAATATCAAGTATTCAAATTGCGCGTGTAATGGCTTATCTATAACTTATTTATATTTAAAATCATTGGTGCTTTTGGAAGAATGAATGAATATCACATAATATTGTCTGCCCCCGCACACTTGGTGCGGTACAATCGTTTGCTAAACCTGATTTTTTTAAATTAACCTCGTAATAAATGCAGTGTAGTCCAGATAAAAATACCAAAGAGAAATTATCGGTGTGTCGGTCGTAAGAATTTTGTCAGCTTGTTTTATGATCATTATCTTAACTCGGAATCAGTCAATATGGTGTATATGCGCTGGTCCCTATTTAGTACAGGATACAAGATGAACTGATTACTGACTAGGTTCACTGGTAAAGATTTCTTTTGTCCATTCCATTTTTGACGCAGCGTAAGCGGGCCTCCCACGAGATGGACCAACGATCTGGTGCGGGTCGCCGGAGTCCGATGGATGAGGGCGGCCCAGAACCGGTCCCTGTGGCGCTCAATAGGGGAGGCCTATGTCCAGCAGTGGACGATTCCCGGCTGAAATGATGATGATAATGATTCCATTTTTATATTTTTACATTCTCCTCGCATCGTATTTATCTTTGTTTTTATTTAGTTGCGCCACCTATTCCTATCTTTAGCATTGTGAAGCGCAACGTGTAGTTTGGTGCCATACGAATTATACATACATATAAAACTTAAATACTGTCTCGGTAGCGTAGTTGCGTATTGCATCGTTCTAAGACCCTGGGTCGGACAAAGTGATTCTTCTGCTCAGTATCAGCCCGGAGTCTGGACCCTGCGCCTGATATGGCGCTCGCCACCTATCATTCAACGGAACAAATGGCGATTAGATGTCCAGTTTGCCCCTTGCTTACCCTTTTGGGGTTTAAAGCGTGTGATTTTGATTTAAAAGTAGGGTTCATGCTTGATTCTTTTCTACCCTTTTTGACTGATTTCAAAAAAAGAAGGAGGTTATCAATTCGACGTTTTTTTTTTTATTGTTACCTCAGAACTCCGTAATTTCTGAACCGATTTAGAAAATTCTTTTTTTATTCAAAAGAATACACTTACCTTCCCATTGGTTTCATAGAATTTTGGGGATTACAATGTGTGTGTGTGTTTTTTTTAAACTTAATAAATATATTCAGTATCCTCCCACAAAGTACTTTTTGTGATATAATACATAATATTTATATTATAAATACAAAAATCAACTCGTCATTTCGCAGCTCGCTACCCTCTCACCACGGATATTTTTAATTAATATGAATTTGATGCATATAAAACTGTAATATTGTTGGAAGGTTATATTATAATGATTCATTAAAGTGCTTTAATTCTTTATGTTCGCGTGATGGATGAGTTTCTTAATGGAAATTAATGAGATGTGATTCAAATTAAATCATATAACTTGTTTGCCGAATTGATGTTAAAAAAATGTGCAAGTATAATATGTTAATTTGTGATGAATTTCCAGGTAACAGGAAAGTTGTGGAAGTTGCTTACCATATTTCAAACCCAAGTAATTCTGAGATCGTGTAGAATAGCCAACACAGCAAATATTTTTGTTGTAATATTTATGTTTACAAGTGGTATTCATCAGCGGCTGTCAAATGACCCACTTGTACGTTTTCCTATTATTATTTTATTGCAAAATAACTACAGATAAAAGCATCGGTTCTTTGGTGTCCGATGGGTATTGTGTTATGCAATGATTTCGGTTAGGTTTTACGTCGTGTGAAATATTCCTTTGGTTAGTATAAGGTTTTTATAAACACAAGACTAAGAAAGCAAATATGGAACGAGATTTATGCTGTTTGTTTCTCATAAGTGGCATAAATTATTATTATGGTTTAAAGAAATCGTTTAGTCACGGTTTAGATATAAATCTACAATTTTATTTTAAAATAATACACCGCCACAGTAAACCCTTTATATTATTCGGGACCATTTGTGTCACATTAACTTAATTGAAATATCCTCCGCGCTAAAAGTCCGCGTCATCGCCGCACAAAGCGCCAGATAAAGTCGAGAACTTATCAAAAATCAAGCCCAAAAAAATTGCAAAACTCGGCCTGAGATGTTATCTCTGCGGTCCCTCATAAACTACTAGATTTACTGGCCCTAAGGAAGAAAAAAAGCAAGATGGCGTCGATGATAAGGGGTAATTAACATGGCCGGGCGGCCCGCGCGTTCCAATTTACGCATATTAATTGTGAAACAATAAAGGAAGACGTCGCGTAGCTGTTGCGAGATTAAAATTCCAATTTTTATTGTTACCGCGTAAAATGGAACGTTGGTGTTGCGCGGTCTGAGTTTTTTATTGATATTTTTATACGCCCGCGGGTACTTTAAGTCGTATTAGCCCGTTATGAATGCATAAAACGAAAATAATATGATAGGAATTATGTCGAGGTCGACGATTTCGTATCTGCTGATTTGAGAGTAAAAATGCACCTTAATTTGTTACTTTATTAAATTTGTGTTATCTATTGACACCTCGATTGTATTAACCTTTAGAAGAAGTAAGTTATTAATGGAATACGTAACCAAGTAGGACCTCCCTCTGTTGTAAAAAGATGTAGATGGTAATTCATTTTTTTTTATCTACGATGTGTAGCACTTTACGTAATAATTATATTTGCATTTTAACCACATTGTAGAGTTGTAGTGTCGTTATAAATGGAGACATATATTACTCGCTCACATTTACGCGTTTTATTAAAAAATATTTTATAACGAAGAATTCTGTATTTATTTTTTTATTTGACTTTACATTACTATAGACATAGTAAAGGTATTGAATCTGCATAAACTAATTAATGAGGTCTGACATCTCCAAAATTTGAAGGATTACATAGTACATTGTACTAATTTGTAAATCAAAGTCCTGCCTCACAATCTCCCCCGCCAAAATGGATCCGCAATCCTTCTGGCAAGTTATTCACTATCAATGTGTAACATAAGTACTTCTTTTATTATCCAACAAGACATCGCCTACGTCAGAAGCTTTTCTCGCTACATAGATCTACACAAGACGCATGCGCAATTTTTAAAACAATCAAATTTAGAAATTCTCATGTTTTCCACGGGAGCTAATTATCGGTATAAAAAAAGCCTATAACATGTTAATTCAGGACATCGTCTATCTGTGTGCAAAAATATTTCATCCAAGATTTTGCGTTTACTTTCTTTTTTTTTGTTTTCTGTTAAATTGGCCGCTGTATGTTAAATAAGGCAAATTTTATTTACTGAGGGTTATCTTTTGAAATAGGTCACCCTTCGCCATTGCACTTATATTAGGAAACGATTAACTAAATCACCAATTCGCCCATCAACTGTCCCGTCAGCGACTGTCCGATAACAACGCTCCGTCGCGCCCGTCCCGCCCAGCTGCGAAGTTCGGGCGCTCAACGCTCGTGACGTTTATCCGTAGGTCTTTGCTATGTCACCGGCGTCGTATTGCAGACGAGTTACTATGACGAGATGGGTGAGGTAAACGGTGTGTGAGGCACCTTTTACAGGGAGGTATGACGTCATTATGTAACAATTGAGCTGTGTCTTGGGCTGTTGGCTTGTCTCAATGACCGATGTTTATTTTCATAAGGGCACGGTAGTGATCGCACTGCGCGTGATTGTAAGTGGAGTGGGCTTCAGTAGAATGTCGATTGACGAGAGATTATTAGCCTTCGGCAGTCGACACAATTATGCCGGCCTGTTGGCATCGGATATATATTATACATAGGCCGATACCGAAGCGCGACACTTACGTGGTCCACTATGGCAGGTTTAAACACCTCGTGTACAGTGGTCGCTATCCTGGCGGATATAAAATATATCCTACCACCAGCAAAGTGTCCATGTACTGTTGTATCATTATACGCAGTGCTTTTGTAATTCATCCCCAGTTAGTGAATACTGTATTGTACCCCATTCCACTTACCATGAAGTGCAGAAGGATCAATTTGCAGTGCACGTATAAAAAAACACACGGGTGCTTCGTGGCAGACAATGCTATGATACCTACCCAAACGGAATCTCACGTACCCAAAACCTACCAACTAGCATCTTCGTGGCGGACAATGCGACGGTACCCACCCGAATGGACCCATGCATACTTAAGACCTACCAATTGCACCCATGGACTGATATTATCAATTTTTTTACAGGAGAAAGACCTCCAATCGGATCCGAAAGAGATGGAGCTAGCGAAACAACTGAGCGACTGTCTATCAAGTCGCTTTGATTCCGTGCTGTGTTCCACCAGGCTGTACGAAGAGAAGCGGGTGACCGGAGACCTGGAACAACTAGCCGCCTTGAGGAACAGGGCTCACACGCTGATCAGGTGAGTGTGATTGACATTTATACGTGCACGGAAAATGATCCTTCTGCACCAGATGGTATAGGTGGGGTTCAGATGGAATGTCGGACTGGTGAGAGATGGTTATTCTTCGCCAGTCGACGCAATGCTGGCCTGTCCAAAGCTGGATATATAAAGGCTGATCTCGGAATGCGGCAATTCGCGGGGCAGTATGATGGGTTTTATATATTGTATACGGTGCTTAATATAGAAGAAAACTCTTGCTGATGAGTAGGTCTTCTTCCAGCTTTTGGTTCAACTACAATGTGTAGGCGTATAATATATTTTATTTAACCCATCACTTGATTGTCAACTGTTAAGCGGTTGCCCGCAGTCCTTTGAGAGCAACTTTAATGTTCATGAAATCTATTTTTGTTAAGCAATTATTGACAGCCCGGGTAATACATGGGAGCATGTTGCAGAGAGCATTTGACTGTATTACGGGACGCAATTTCAATTTGATATTGCAATAGGAACCTGGAGAAAATAACAAGCTCTCTAAACCCCGTAACAATACAAATATCATAAACCCCAAACATAACCTGTTTTATAATAAATTCTATATGTTTTATCCAACTTTTTTAATAAACAAACTCGGGTAACAAATTAAACTACACACAGCCCCGGTGTAGATCGCGATAGATACAGTTCTAATCTAATTTGCTTAATGCTTCGCCGCGCCCCGCGTCTGCAGGGAGGGGAAGGCGGGGACGCCGCCACCAATATCGCTATGTTTACTAAAATGACACTTGAGTGCTCTTTAATCATACGTGTATTTTGGTAGAGCGCGCTTAGGTGCGCTCGACGCGTGTTTGCGTTGTCTTAAGTGTTATCAATGGTATTGCACGAGGTATATAAACAAATGACAAAAGATAAGTTTTAATATTTTAAAAACAAAATTGTAGGTAGATATTAGTTTAGTAGACTTTTCGGATGACAAATACCTTTGTCCGCTCCGTGACCACGAAGGCTGTTGTCTTCGAAACGTCGGGAGAAAATTAAAATATAAAAACCGCGATAAAGTCCAACAGTTTAATTTTAATGTAAAAAGATATCAATTTGTAGGCATTTTAATACTGAGCAGTTTTGTATTCTGTAATATCCAATCACTGGCGATGAAAAGTGTACAATCCACGTCCCCGTTAAAAACCAATCACTAAAAATGACAATCAGCATTACTAATGTCCCCGTCTTCACCCGTCACTTGTCACGAATTCACCTGACAATACGCGAACAATCACCGAACACCCTATCAATGCATCGGGTTTAATTAAAAAATGCTTAGTACCAACAACGGGTCCCCTGCACACGGTCGGTTGCTCGCGCCAACATTACAATAGCAATCATGCGACGCGTGCGAGTGTATTGTTTTCCTATGACATTGTTGGTAGCGTGACTTGCCAATAATATTTGGCTGAATTTTCTAAGAGTTTGGTATAATTTAACAGTATCGTAAGATTATAGTTCGATCTGGGAATCTGTGGGGAGGCCCATGTTCAGCAGTGGCATCCTGCGGCTGATGATGATCGTATCAACAACTACAACGCCGTTTGTCGCGAAATTTTACCAGGTTTTTTTGATATGCTTACATATGCGTGTCGATTGATTCATTCTGGCATCGGATTGGAGATTAGGGTTGGGATCGTTTATTGAAACCGGCCGAAAATGACGGTAAAAACAGTTGTTCGGCTGATGGTAAGCACCATAACTGTTTATAAATATTAGCATCACCATCCAGAGCTTTGTATCACAAAACATGTTAATGCACTGAGATATTTTTTTTTTAATGTCCTGGCATTATACTGGCCATAATGTTCTCTAAACCGAAACGGATTCTGCAAGCTCGTCTCACATCAATCTTGTTTACGGTTCCAATCTGAAAATTAAAAAGTTGAGGTGAATCACGACATATATAAAAATAATGCAAACTTCGTAAACAAGTTTCCACTAAAGAACACATATTATAGTGTACAAGTAATAAACATTAGAAACATTGATACAAAATTTCCCGACCTGATAATCAAATCAAGAACATCTCAGTTCACAATCCAATAGATTAAAGCAATTCGTGTACTCCATTGACTGTGTTTTTATTTATTTATTCACACTCGGCCGCCGCCATTGTACATTATAAAACAAGTGCATCGAGTGAGCTCATTGTAATGTCGCGCGACATGCGAGCAGTGAGCATGTGCGACAACTTTGCCCGCGCCTTTGTGTCCATATGCCTCTAACTTACCCTATTTATTGTATGTCCTGATTGATTAGGAATTTACGCTTTTTATGAGCGGAACGATAAAAGACGGAAAGTTTAAAATTTTTAGTTGCAATATTTATTTATGACATAATTTTATAGACTGTCTCGGTGGCGTAGTTATACTGCATGCGCGGTACGATAGCGCTTTGAGATCTTGGGTTCGAATCCCGTGTCGGGCAGTGATATTTGGGTTTTTCTGCTCAATATCAGCTCGGAGTCTGGAATTTATGAATTTGTCTATAACATCATGGGACGGAACATACTTGGCGAAAAGTGGGTGCCATGGTTGCGCCTCTGCATACTCCTTCGGGGATAAATGCATGATACTTTGTGTGTATATTTTTATATAAGGTTTTATATGAAAATCGCGTTAAGATCGATTCAACTGTTGCAGAGTCGTATAATACGGGCTATTCTCTGAAATATATTGAGATACACACGTACCAAGATTTTATAACGCGAATTTAGTTCGTACAAATCCCATAAAAACTTTAATTGATAGCAGTCCTCGACACTACATATATGTATAAAATATTTGTATATTAACGAGACTTCTTACGCGTACGCGCATTCCACTTCCATTGACATACATTTAATGCCCTCTGTACACTATCCCCCTGACAATAG
>NC_051119.1:7969662-7986420 GCF_014839805.1 Manduca sexta
TATAATAAAGTTAGAGATATTGAAGAAAAATTAATAACGCGTTCTTTATTATACCAACAGAAGCCAAATTTTATAATTTTGTCTGTCTCTACGTATGTTTGTACACGCATGATGAAAAAACTACTGCACAGAATTGAATGCAGTTCTCACCGATGTATTGATAGAGGTCTTACTTAAAATATACGCTTCTTTTTATTCTCGGATAATATAAAGCGACACTTATATGGTGGAAAAACTTATTTCACGCTAGCCGAACTGCAGCAAAAGCTACTTATAATAGAAATAAAATGTGCAGACGCCCAAAAACCAAAGGCCAGTTTTGTATTAGCAATCTTGGCACCTCCATCAGTTTTCTTAGTGTTATGTGTATTGCCTAATTTTTGCACTTTAAAGTAAGTTATACTTTAATTATCTATTATAGCATCAGAAGACCTTCTTGCTGGTCTGCTCCCTCAACCGAAAAAACAGGCGATTCGCTTACAATGACAGATAATAAAAAACAATTAGTCATCGGTATCAAATGTTATCAAACACATGTACCGCGTTTGTTTGAACAAACGTTGGAACATTGGGGCAAACAATGGCACCAGTAGAGGTCGAAATCGTAATCGCGTCTGCGTACATTGTCTGCAATCTTGACAATTATTATTGTTTTATAATTGGCATTTTCCAGTTGCAGTCTGACCTTTACTGCGCGGCCTTATGTGAAATTGTAGTTGACAGATGGTTTTGGTCTCCTTGTATAATTATGGCCAATTAAATTGCCTGCATGACTTTCGTCATCGGCTTATTATTTCCTGCTTTTGTGTGATACGATGATGCATGGAATTATCGTATTTTAAAGGTTGAAGAAAATCTTTGTTAATTGGTTTTATACAGAGTATTTTTTAAATTTCATTGCAGCTTATGCCTGCTGGCTGCTTCTACTTGGGGTGTAGTTTAGAAATATGGTCAATTCTACGCAGAAGTTCCTATTTTATTAAAAAAAAATGTTATATCTAATACGCCATTTAAAAAAATATGTATTTACACTGAAGTAAAAGTATCAATTCTTAAGTTGATGAAATTAATTGTTCAATGTCAAACGTGTGTAATATTACATTCAAAAGTTTACTTTAAAACGTCAATATTTATGTAATAATTTTATATTACGTTATTATTCATGGAGGCAATGAACCTGACAGAAAGATCATAGTTCAAAAGTACAGGTTTCAAATTGAATCATTAAGTACAGTTGTACTCGTACAACCAATCTTTATATTTGGTTTGAACGGCTTAAATATTACCGAGATGTGAACATAGCCACGAGCGCTGTGACAGTTATTGTTTTCAGAGACTAAAGCGTGGACGCTGTAGAGGTTGCGCCAGATTTGTAACTAACATCTGGACGGCCAAAAACATTGACGATAGCAGTTGGTACCAAAACTATTACTTAATTGAGTTGTTAGAGTGCTATATAATTATATTATATTTTTATTATTATATATTTTTTTGGCTATAACTTTTCGTCAAGCTCATGAAGAAACTTTCTATTTTTTATAAATACTAACATCATTATTAAAAAGGTGTCATAATAAATAACGTTTTTGTTTATATTGATATTATTTTAGACATTTTTACAATCGATTGTGTAAGGTCGCGGATTATTTGAATGTGGGTTGTTCATTGTAAGTTTTTATGACTCGTCAGTTAGGGCGAGGTTACACCGACATTGGTGCGTTGTCTAATCAGTGTATCAAGGCTCGTTGTATATTAAAGTTCCATTGAGGTAGGGTAGTAGTTCCATTGGGGGGGGGGGATTGATATCAATGGATGATCCCTGCCCCTTGTATTTCAGACAAGCATATATTTTTCTATGTACTTATATTTAGTCATTCAACCTTTATGAAATTACAGCTTTGTCCCCCTATTTCAAAAGTTGCTATATGGCCCACCACTCTGGGCTGAAAGGTACAGCGTTTCTAAGCACTTGATTTGCCATCTTGTGTTAAAGAATCTTAACTACCGCTTTCTATATATTGCTGCTTGGTCAACGCGGCTCGACACAACTTTCTTTTGAAGGTTATATGATTCACGCAGCCGTTTGCCGTTGTGAAGTTAACCACGAGTGCCGTAGCTATTCTTGTCAGGTCTTATGGACTATTTGAGGTGAGACTAACTTCAGATCGACAGATTTTCATAAACCTTACTGTAACCTTCATAAACTCATGGGTATAAGCTATAAAAATCTACAGTTATTCAAGGTTATTTTTTATTGGCACATCTAGAAATGAACTCAAGACCTAAGCAATAATCATGTATTTGTAAATCAATAATCTATATAAATAAAAATGAAACAGTAAATGTTTGTACGCGCATATCTTCCAAACGACGGCACCAAATTGGATAAATATTTCTTTTATGTGTTCGTTATTGTCAGGAGAAGGTTTAAATAAAAAAAAATATTCATAGAATACTAGCAAATATTTAAAAATCTTCGAAAATTTTGTGTGCGAGTGAGACAGAAGACTGTGAGATATCTTCAATATATTGACAAACTTTGACAGTTTAAGAGAGGACAGCGGACATCTGTCGGGTCAGCTAGTTTATGATATATTAATTTATCTAAATAATAATATAATTTTAATAATATCCTCATTCGACACTCTATTTAGACCTCACTCCGTTTACCATCAGATGGAGGGGTGCCACTTTGTAGTGACCGCATTAAAATTCTTTAAGTTAGACTAATAAAAATAAAAATATAGTGTAAGTATATATTTAAATGGTTAAGTCGTGATTGTATTAAATGCAAAATTACGTTTTTGTTTCCACTTACCTAACATCTAACCTTGTCATATTTTAAAAGACTTAAAAAGCAAGTTCCTTCATAGATAAATATTTGAAAAGATTGTAATATCTTATACACAATATATACATTTTACGGAAACGGTTTGTTAATTCACAGTACATGTTTTCATGTTTATGTCAGCACATACTATATAATAGACTACCTCGGTAGCGTGGTTGTACGATTGCAACGCTGAAGTCTCGGGTTCGATCCTGTCGGTCAAAGTGATATTAGATTTTTCTACTCAGTATCAGCCCGGGGTCTGGAATTTGTACCGATATTGCGATAGGCACGCCCCTCATATCATGGGTCGGAATACGCACAGCGGAAAGTGGGTGCAGCAGTTCCTCCTCTGCCTACCCTTTCATTAAATGTGTGAATGTGTGTATACTTGATATACTAATTTGTTTCACATGTTATTATTTAGAGCGGAAATATAAACTATAAAGATACTTCGCTCATAATATAAGGTGTTAAATACATTTGAAGTAAGCCTCTATCCTTTGCCACGAGCCCTTGAGTTGATGTCGTAACACAATATTACCAAACACGCCACGCATCGAAGGAAACATGACAATAATTACAATCAACAATGTAGCAATAGATACAGCTTATCCGACTCTGTAATATCTAGAATGACCTTGAACAGAGTAATAGACATTTATTGCATTTTATTTTATCCAAACTCGGAAAAATAACCGTGAGGTCTCTAGATGGTAATAAATAGTAATCTAAATAATATTATGATTAACTAACAATAAATTGAGTAATGGATGGCCGTCATTATTAAACCATATGTTTATCTTAAGCATTGATCGAACTAAATTTTAGTTGTGTGTGTTTAGTAACTAAACGTGTCAGAACAATTAAAAATTATACTCAACTAAAATGCTAGCTTAGTTCAAACAAGGATTTAAACCGTATGCAAAGGTGTATTTTATACGCATCGTGCTACAAACACCACTAAAGCGCGCAGCCAATCCTATTTAGCCACACAATGTAATTTTAAAAAAAAGAGTGCTGAAAAGGTGCCAGAACGCATTATTTGTTTATTTATTTATTAACCTTAGGAATGTAATGTATTTTATTAGTTTTAGCAAGTGGGTTTATTTGTAGTTTTCTTTTTATAATTGTGTTGTCATTGTTTTTTATTTAAAACTTTTTTTTATTAATAAATTCATGTGAAGTTCATGTTGTACTAAAGGTATTTGAGGGACAACAAACAGTTACACAATACGTATTAAATCAAATATATTACAGTTAATACAACGAATAATAAAAGTGTAACCCACAACGATATCCTCAAATTAGTTTTAGACAAATTTTGTTGATTTATAACTGAAGTGATAGCAAACGTTATCCAAAGAAACATAAAAATCAATTCATATCGAATTATCATTGTGTTGCAGTTAAAATAAAAAACTTGTTGACTATTTCAGTCTACGTAACAAAAACGCGCGTGGTCAGTCTGTATAATCGCGCAGTTTGTATAAACTCTTAGGTGGCTGTTAGATTACAATCTAGTATCAGGTGGTGAAATATTTTTTTAACAAAAACGTAATTCTTTCTTAGTAAAGATAAGGTTTATGTCCACAGCGAAGTAAACGTAATAATAAGCATTTCCGTGAAGAAAATAAGTAAACGTCGATTCTAAGTATAACTCGTGTAACCTTGGAGGAGTGACTGTGCCGCCTTTCGCCTTTTATTATACAGTACGAAAATAATTTGATTTAAATGCCTCAAATCAACAAATAAAAGTGGTAAAAAATTTACAATATTTTAATAGAACAAAAGAGTACGTATTGTGGATAACTTACAATTCTTTTTTTATAAAGTTACATTATAACGAACAATACATACATGTTTGCAAAATTTAATCCATTAGATTTGGACGTCCTTTAGTGACGATTAAATTATTGTCTAATTTGAAATTAAATTTTGCAAAAAACACTGTTAACTGTTAATTTCATAATAATGTAGTCTATGTAACAAGTTAACAGCATCTAGGCTTTAAAATATTATTAATTGTAACATACAATTTTTCCATTGTTATCTGGCCGCAACATACAAAACAATTTTACGGCCGCCCGCCTGCCTGACGCACACCCGGACATCAATGTGATCGTGGGTATATCGTATGATCTACACAAAGCCTCACAACAAAACTGTGGGTTGTGTAACGTTACTTGCTACTTCTAAACACTTGTGTACGAGTGTTTACGTACTTCAGCGCTGATCTTAAGATAGTAAGATGTATTGTTTACAATCTACTTGTACGTTGGTTTGAAACAATGAGTTTAAATTTTGTTCGCTAGATGTCGCTAGTAGTGGTGTGGGATTACCTCATATTTTTTTGATTTCAACAAATTATTCCGTGACTTTATATGTTTATTTTCAATCGTATTTTTAACCTACAGGAAAGGTTATCTACACAAAACTTAAATTACTAGCTAAGTAAATACACTAATAAATATTTAATTTAAATTAGGCACCGCCTTTTAAAAAATATTTGTTGTGCCTATAAACATAAAATAAAAGGATACATTTGATTTGTAAATTTGTTTGTATGTTGAATATAAACTCGAAAATTGCTTCATAAATTTGGATAAAACAGATAAACTACTTATTAAACATGTAGGTTTATTTTTAATCCGAAAACTGCGCAACTTTATTTCCAGGAAAAGGGAATTGTCGGCGAAGTGACGAGAAACATATAGTTAAGGAGTTAAAAGTAATTACGGTGTTGCGTATCATACTTGCTATTCTTCACATAAAGGTGGTTACAGATTAAGAAAGTATGTCAAGTGTAAATGTCACCCCGCGCTATCGTGACGCCGCTCTGGTGGCGTAATAATTAAACACTTTTTACAGCCAAACAAAATAAATCGGTTTGGATTGGCATAATAATTACCTATCATTTGCCGAAGTAAAAAAAAAAAAATAACCACACACCACATCCCTATCTCCGAAGAAGTAGGCAGAGATGTAACCAAGATACTTTTGCCAGGTGCGTTCCGTCCTATAATATGATAGACGAACCTATCGCCGTCATATACGATATTATAACCAAGGCCCTGGTTATCTATGCTATAAGTTACTTTGGCAGTTCGTAACAAGTACATTAGTGGCGCGTTTAAGACAATAGAAACTCGCATATAGAATACCATTCCATGCTTATTCCACGAAGATAAAACAAGGCCGTGCTACGAGTTTACATTTTCATAGAGAATGAGGCCCCTGGTGGGAAAGTATCTACTACTAGTCCTCATTACCCTGTACTATTATAATCTTATACTAGCCCACAGTGTACTACTATAGTCTTGTAGTCGCAGTGCCCTCAGTGCAGTGCTGCCAAACTAGAATAAAAGATGCCTATGTCACGAAAAAGTGGAGACTTATTTTAGTTAATTGGCACTGGTGAAGTCTATACAGTTGAGTAACTTACCCATCTACTGGTCGGCATATTTGATAACATATCGAGTAATGAGAAACTAGCGGCGACTTAACAGGGCGACATAATTGTACCGATCATCGAGATACATCGTCTCTTCTAGTCAACATTTTACTTAAGCCTTATCAATATAATGCACTTTTTCTACCAAAATAAAACAAAGAAACGACTGAATTACTAGAGTGGTACGTAAATCTTCGACGCGCGGCAGCCCTAGCGTAGGGCATAGAAACCAGTTATCCTTGGCGCGTGATCGCCGCGAGATTGGCTTTGCGTCATTGCTGTTCGCGTTTCGTCACTTGGAATGCTGTATACGATCTCGTTTTAAATATTGTTTTGATTAGATACTAGCTTATGCTCGCGGATCTGCCTGCGTGAGAATTTTTTTCGCGATAAAAGTCCCTGCTTTATATTTTTCTGGGATATAATGGAATTTATATGTTAAAGACCTCTAGAAATACGTGGTTGAAAATTGCATTTAATTTCATGAAGTACTTTTTGCATGATGTGTGTACAAACATACGGACAGCCAAAAAATCTAAAAACTGTTGTTTTGGCTTCTGTTTCTGTAATAAAGACTTCAATTTTATTTATTTTTTTACAATATGTGTAATTTACAGACATCGACCTGTTACAATTTTACTATATTATGTAAAGATTTAGACAATAAACCGCTGATACCTATGTATAAGATATATTATATTAAATTGTCCGTGTGATTTCGTAATTAAGGCTTTATCTGAGGAAAAGCTAACGTTTCCTTGTTATTTTATTTGTCTTTCTTTTTATTGTTTGGGATTATATTCGGATCACTTGAACATCATTTAACGAGACTTTCATTGGTACAGTCAACCATAAAAGTTGCTAAACAAATACAACACTTTAAAGGGCTTTCTATACATTGAATACAATCGAAATACTCGTTTTACTTTATCTAAAATAAAGTAAGCCCTTATTCAAGTAAAGAATAAAAATAAAAACGATTGTTGACAAGAACACGAAAGATTAAAATCGATTTGAAATTTTTAATTTATACAGCTTTTGGGGCTGACTGTACATACACCTTTATTCCCTACAGAGTAATCTAGGCTACATTTTCATCAAGAAAAAGATTTAAACGCGGGCGGAACTGCGAACTAATCTAAAAAGAATTTATTGAATTTTAATAAAGGTTAAATGTTTTTTTTTAATTTTCTTAGCTTCTAGGTTTCTTATTTAGTAATATGACCAAACCCAAATACTTTTAAGTACTGAGTCAACGTTTCCGTATTAAAGGCGGTTTGTTTCCCACACATTGTGCTGCATACAATGGAGGTTTGTAAAGATTTATTTTTATTACATTACAGCAATTTGTATGAGTAATACTATATGTTTTCATATGATTCTGTTACAAGGCGCAATTTATACTAATATTATAAAGAGGAAAAGTTTGTGTGTTTGTTTGTAAGCGCTTACTCTGTCACTACTGAACCGATTTAGAAATTTCATTAATAGGAAGCTCGAATATTACTGAGTGCTATAGGCTACTTTTTATTCCGAGAAAATATAAAGCAAGACTTTTATCTTGTAAAAACTTATTAATCAGGCGGAGCCGCGGGCAGAAGCTTGTATTAAATATTATTCGATTAGACTAATACGTGATAAAATTTGTTAATTTCAAGATATTGTTTTACGAAGATTGTTCGGTTTAGCTCAGCTAGCGTTGTATCGTGAGAACTTCGGGTTAGATTTCTGAATCCTATAAGAGATTAAATATACGAGCTATATACAGTCGTAACAAATAAACATCTACTATTATATAGAATTATTGAGGAAGGAAAAAGAGATTAAACTAGGAAGGCGTTTGTGCCGTTTTATGTCACTTATTCTTCGAAACACTGGCAGCCCTCGTTAGTTTCTATGGAATTTCGAAGTACTCAACGGTGCATGAGCATGTAACAGTACAAAAAAACAGCAATTTTTGTTGAAAGCCAGTTAAACTGGTGGTTGGATATATTTACATCCGCCTGGATAGCGACCATCGTACACAAGGTGTGAAAACCTACCTTAGTGGCCCACGTAAGCTTGTCGCGTTCCAGGATCAGCCTGTATATCTACCAACTGGCCGGCATAATTGTGTCGACTGTCGAGGGGTAATCTCTTGACAGTCGACATTCTATTGGACCCCACTCTACTAACCATCAGGTGCAGAGAAGTCATTTTGATGTGCTTGTATGAGAACGTTAACAAATACATAACTACCAAGTACACCTACAGTATAAAACCTTACATTCTTTAGCGTACACTAAGTAAATATAATATTGCATAAATTTACAATAGTTAGAGGTGACACGAATGTGAATGGAACACTGACCTTTGACCTGTAACTGACCTAGTTGTTTGATGGTAGAGATTAGTTGTTATTTAAACAAGCTGCAAAGTTAATGTCGATACAGTGAAACAGTGTGAATAAGGGTAGTGAAAATAATTAAAAACTTTAAAATGAAATGTTATTTGTATGAATAACATCAGAGGGTCTACTTCAAGACACGAAATCCGTAGTTTCGGATGACGGATCGCACGTTTTGTTACTACGAAGTGTTACGGATCCGATGACGGATTTGACGACGGATCCGATCCGTTAATCACAATATTTCAGACATGGAATTTGTAAGAACTTATAGGGTTTCGACATTCCTATTTAAAACCATCTGCGAGGATAAAGTTCCAATGCTTTCTCAAAAATAAAAAATACGGGGAATTGATCCTACCACTAAGGTAAGCTACAGAACGGTGATGGATCCGAATTAATTAGATAGTAAAGTTCGTTTCGGACCGATGCGACGTTTCGACGATCGTTTTTCGAAGTAGAACCTTAAATTGCGTGTAATAAAGTTGTTATTTCAGTCATATAACCTACTGGTAGTATGCTTGTATCCGCAGACAGCGACTATTGTACAGGAGGTGTGAAACTTGCCTTAGCTCGTGTAAGTGTGTCGCGTTCCAAGATTAGCCTGTTTCCAGCTTCAAACAGTCTTGCATGATTATGGAGAGGAGTAACCGTCAGACACTATCAGACGCTACGAAATCTCTTTGCCGTGCCTAAAACAACCTCTAGACCTACTAGCAGTGGCGAAGCGGGGAATTTTACAAAAGTTAGCCGACACAAAATATAAATACTAATAACTAAATACTACTAAATTAGATTTTAGCCTACTATGATATAAATATTAAGTACTAGTTGACCCGACAGACGTTGTCCCGTCTTAACTATGAATTTGCAGCGCGCATGCTGTCAATCGCTGACAGTTATTTCAAACAATTGACAATTATATAAAATTAATATTTTCGTTGAGTTTTGTAATTTTCCACGCAAATTTTTTGAATTTTTTCTTTCATAAGAACCTTCTCCCGGCAATAACAAACAACAACAACAAAAAATTGTGAATTCGGTCCAGTCGTTCACGCGTGATGGCGTGACCAAGGGAAATAGGGATTCATTTTTTTATATATATAGATAAGAATAATAATAATATCAGCTCTTTATTATATACTGTCCCATTGTTGGGCTCGGGTCTCCTCAACTACTGAGAGGAATTAGGCCTTAGTCCACCACGCTGGCCTAGTGCGGAATGGTAGGATTGACACAAATTAATTAAATGTCAATTTCTATAGAGAATTTCTCAGGTATTAATGGGAATATTTTTTCTTCACCGTTAAAGCAAGCGATAATTCACAAAGAATACACACATATTTTTTTAGAAACGTCAGAGGTGTGTGCGCTTGGGATTTGATCCTGCGAACATTCGTCTCGGCAGTTCGTTCCACAACCAACTAGGCTATCGCCGCTTCTTTTATTATTACAGATATATTACAAAAAGGAAGCCGGCAGGAATCGGGTTTTTTGAACCCACTGCCTATTTAACGAAAAATAAGGAAGATTGACTAATGACTGTTAAAAGCCGGTAGTTGTGATATGCACAGTCACAGTGACGAATTCGTGTCATTGACGGAATCGCCAAGCAGTGTGACAAAAGTGGCCTTCGCACGTTTACCGCCGCGCCGCGTCGTACGGTGCAGCGCTTTTGAATTGCTTTTTGTTTACCTAAAATGTTTTTGCGCGCCTGTTTGCTTGTTGCGCTCTATCAGGTTGAATAGAATAGTTAAAGTAGATGTCAATAACTGTGGCATTGTAGGTTGATTTAGTTGTGTTATGGAGTATTTGAACATTTTTATTTTATAGGACACTAGCTATAGACCGTGGCTCCGCCCGCGTGGGAAAGATTTTCCGTGATATAATTAGCCCCTACAAACAAATAAACTTTGCCTGTTTATAATATAAGTATATTGAAGTTTTATATTATTTGCAATGTGTGTCGGCAGTTATTTAATTTAAAATAAATACTTTTGACAAATACCCGCGTATTATTAACCCCAGAATTACGTAAATAGTGTAGAACCGCTGAACCAAAGATTTTTACTAATAAATATTGCTTTATTTCTTCAGAATATTTATAAGTCGATTCGAACCTCCACTAGTTCATTCGCCAGTTACTGTGGCTTACTGACGTAGCAGTCTACGCCATTAGGCCATGGTGTCCTAGATAAAATCTTTACATTACGTAATTTTGTGATAAACAGAATTACAATTAATGAAACATTTTCGAACAATTAACTAAAGAAATATGTTCTTGCATAACTCAGCCTTAACATTACAATGCATACACGTTTCTTATACCGCAATAGTTAATGCATCCTCGAATTTTCACAATCTATTAACTTTACGCGCCTTGACGTAATTACATTATACAACGTTCATGTAACATTAACGGTTAGATTCCTGCCTATTCTAACAAATCATTAAGGTATTATCGCATTAAGTACAGAGAGAGATTTTGGATAATCATTGATCCAATTTCTAACTAATTATTTATTACTTAAGGTAAATTTTTAAGTAGCATAATAAAACAGTTGTATAGTTAGAAACTTTAAAATCCGTCAGATTATAATTAATTTATTTGATATCACCCTTATAGTACATTAGGCGTTACTTCGCTCGAGTGAAACACTCATCCCGGAAAAGTTTCATTATCTACTTTTCCGACATAAAACGCAGCCTACATGTTAATCAAGTACCTGGCCCAATCATATGCCATATTTAATACAAACCCTTTTAGTGGTTTCTTCCTTTTCTTTTTCTAACATATTACAAACAAATTTATAGACTCGCATTTGTAATATTAAAAAACAAAATATTTAGCGACAGCTTACTATTATATAAGAACTTTAGAATATTACTCATTTCAGGTACCAGGTATAAATAAAAATTAATGGGCCCTATATTTTAAGTTAGACTTGTATATCAGTGAAAACTAAATTATAATCCATGCCTTCGTTTTTAAGTGATGCGTGTACAGACAGATAGACAAAAATCTAAAAAATTTTTTTTTGCTCTAATAAAGACCCCCGTATTCGTTTTTCTTCAATATCTATTATATACAGCCATCGGCCTGTTAAAATTTTATTATATGTATATACGTAATGATTTAAGGAAATATGTTTGTATTAAAAGAAAACCAACACAGAACAATATTTCATTTAAAAATAAGTGACGGAGCCTTTTCATTTCTACTTAAATATGTATAGGTACCGACGACATAAACAAAAATTTCATACTTCGTTTTCCTCATAGTACTGTGGAGACTTGTTCGTTTATTTGTAAGATTCCCGTAACCGTTACGCTCGTCGAGTGCGGCGAACGAGAATACAAGCGTTTTAGTTTTTTATCGTCGTAAAACCCAAGAGAACCGGATTTCAACCGGTATTCAATAATTTATTTTACACGCGCCTATCTGACGTGCCTACTTTCCTTAATAATATTATCACCTTTATTATCCTTTGACAAATATACTTTTTTAATTGGATTAAATTAACAATGTTTCACAATTTGAATTTTATGTTGACGATAAGAAATCTATATTTTAGATTATTATGAAATATTGTTTTGGAAATAAACCGAAAATGTTGTGCCTGTTTGTGCCACATAGGTAGATGCTTTCGGTTTTTAGCAAGGAAATATATACACGACAGGGTTGTTGGAGAAATATATTATTTTAAAATAGGTGCGAGGTGGTAGTGACTTGATACATCATCCAACATTTCAGTTATACTGCTTGACACTGCCCTTGTTACAATGAGATTTCAATAACTATTATAAATATCTTTACAATCAGACAGTCGATTTAAATGGCATAATATCAGTATGTGGGGAAGAGGTTGGTTATACTCTTTGAGGCGGCGTTGATGATATACAGCGCTGGTTTAAAAACCTATCAAAATATTCAAATAAATTGTCAAAAGAAATGGATTTTTTACATTGATTTTACGTTTTATTTATTGTGAGGAATATCTTCTTACAAGTAATTGCAATGGCCGAAAACACCTTTAATGTGTTTTATTTAAGTAATTCCATAAATCAAGTGAATTTTACATCAGATATAATTATGTATAACCATTGAACCAATGTTTGAACTAGTTCCCCTAGAATATTATCTGAAGGTTACCTATTTGCCTTTCCTTATTCAATGTCTTAAATAGGTTTTTTATTTGTTTATCTAAACTCTGAAGCTTTGCGTCATGTCATCGCTGTCGATTCTATTTTATGGTGATAACGTTTTTTTAAATTATATAATTATGTAAATACTTTTTTAAGACATCCAAATACCTAATTTTTGGGAGTTCGACCGAATTATTGAATATATTGTTGATGAAAATTGAGATTGATGAGACAGCAGGGAATATAATGCTAATTAGAAGCTAGGTGAAATAATGCCAGGGGAAGTCATCGTATAAACTAGTTTTAACTCGCAGCTCCGTCCTCGCGAATAACTTTTTCCAGGGTAAAAGTCCCTCTTCATATTTTCTCGGTATAAAATAGACTAAATTTTAAGGTTAACTTCTAGCAATGCATCGGTCAAAACTGCATTAAATTCAATGCAGTAGTTGTTGCGTGATGTGTGTTCAAACATCCAGACGAACAAAAATTGCAAAATCTATTGTTTTGGCTTCTGTTACTATAAAAAAGGCCCCGTGTTAGTTTTTCATTTACAATTTTATTATATGTAAAGTTGCTACTAAAAGGAATAATAATCTAAGTATAATTTTTGCATAAATTATCTAGGGGCATGGTTTCTAGTACTCCTATCGCCACGAGCCTAGGGAAACAAGGCTTACTTCACTATTTTGAAGGTATTTCGAACTTTTATAGCTACAGTCTTGCTTATCTGCAGAACCCAAGTACTCAAGATGGTATTGATATTACCAGACACATATTTCGTGGTAATCGAGAGGGAAGTCAAAGGCGGCCAATTTTTTATTACTGATCTGTAGTGAACGTTAAACGTACTTTTTACCAATCTAGGTTTCATACATCGCACTCTTAATAAAATAATGACTCACTCCAAAATTGCCAATTTGTGGGATTCGTCAAACAACCAATTTCTGTTTGCGACCTTTTAGTTTTTTCCCTTTTTTCATGCAATAGGCTTCATTTTTTACCTATCTTTAATAAGCTCAATTCTATAGCAACTTCAAAAAAAAGGTAGCAAACAAAAATTAGTTTTCCGACGACTGCCACAAATTAACAATTTTGAAATAGGTCATTATTTTATTAAGAGTGCGACATCTACGTAAATTAGAAATGCATTTTACTGTTTGATAAACAGCAGTACTTGAACGATAAGATTTTCTAGTAACAATGTATTGACGCAGAACCGCCTTTTCTGACTTACTGCTCTCTCAATTACCACGGCTAAATTGTCGCTGTACAAAATATTTGCAGGAAACATTAGCTATGAGAAAAAAAAAGTCAAGGCAGGCGCTGAGATCTTGTAACTAATTTAACATCGTTAGTCATAGAATGACTTGACATTTCGTGCTCTGTATAAGGTCACTGGAAAATAATAGTTATTGTCGATTGGAAATAAATTGTAATGAACTAGTTATTATAATAAAAATAATATTAAATATTGTCAATATGTATTTTTTCTGAAGTATTTTTGTCAGTGTTTGTTTTATGTTACATCAGCCTTTGCTTGCGAATTCGCCCGCGTAAAGAGTTTATCCAGGATGAAAGTAGCCTATAGCACTTAGGAGTAATGTAGCTTCGTATTAATAAAACATTTTTCAAAATCGATTTAGTAGTTCCTGAGATAAACGCGTTTAAAATCTTCAGCTTTTGTATATTAGTATAGATTCACCTTAGATATTGCGGTAAAGTTGAATTTAATACATACTTCATGTACACGGTTCACTGCTATGCCAGGGTTTTCTTAGAACCAACTTGAGATCAACTGGCTCTCTTGAGATGTTACCCCACTTTACTCGTAACTAGACCAGAATGTCTTTGTTTGGTTTTTTACTAGTTGTCGGTCTCATATGTATCCGCCTGGGTACCACCGCAATGTCTATTTCTGCCGACAAGCACTAGATAAAGCGTTTTATACGGAAAAAACACAGAACCATATTTATTTAACATTTTTTTTCCTACAATTCTATCACTAAGCTATTATCCCGGAAACGGAGATAAAGGTACATGCTGAAGCTAGTATAAATACATAAATTAATTTTAAATGCTTTAATGTTTTATTCATATGTAAACGTACACTTCGCAGTAATTCTTGGAACGCTAACGACCTATGCTAAAAGCAGAATGCAATTCAGTTTAATTTAGAGATTTGCAATGCCGCTGGCGGGAATGCAATTGTGTATGGCGGTGTTCGAGGACAAATTACTTCGACTAATATTAATGTCTTCTCTAATGATGTCACCGCTTCTTAAACCGAAAATGACAACGGCTTGTGGTTAGTACAGGGTTGTTTACGAATTTAATAAAAATCGAATAAATAATACCTATGTTCTAGTATTCACTGATAACCAATGCCGTCGCTTTTTTTCTCGAAATAAAAATAAAGATAATTAATCAGTATTTTAACTAAGCAGTATCTCGTCACTCCATTCATCGAAATAATTGTATCCCGTTCGCAAGGTATCCCAGTTATAATCACAGTGGTACGATAAAAAAAACTATTGCTAGGTATCTATTGAGACTGTGAGTATGTGAGTTTCACAATATTTCCCAACTCTTATTTTTGTGTAAAGGCAACCGTAACACATTAAATAATGTCATTGAATATTAATTTAACAAGTTTGTATTAGGTAGTATTACTGTTATGTATTTGATATGATTTAACAACTAGTTCAGTTTTGTTGGAATGTATGTAAATCATTAATTTTAAAATATTATTTGTGACCACATATTAAACAGATATGAACTTGAAATTACAATGTTTATTATTTTATATATGAGGGGTATTTTGGAATATAATTTCAGAGCACAAAACACATTACCGCCATCTGTCGATTTCATATGGAACTTATCTCATTATTTTTAAAATAAGAATGCCGTAATTAAGTTACTATAATATGTTTTATTCACGTTTCCCATCACGCAATATTGAAAAAGGAATAATGTTAACGAACAAGTTGCAACGATTGCGATAAAAGTCACCGAGTCGTAAAATTTCACAGAGCGTGTATTGCCAAGAATTTGCACTTTTACTTTCATTCCAATACTCACTAACTGGTCACGCGAGGTACTCTGCTCCAAAACACCAACCACAACCACGTTACACGCCTACTGAATCCCAATGAATTTCTCAAAAAAAATCTTACACTTCACACGGCACAACACGGATACGCTGTTTTGCTTACAACACCGTTATTGCTGAATTCGAATAGTACAAATTCTCTGTTCTGAATCCTTTTTATTCATTAAGTGTAAACTTTATTAAAGGAATCGATAGTTTTATAAACTTTTTAGCGTACGTTACGATTTAATCACACAACTCACTCGCAATGTTTCCCGCGACCGACTGAGCGAATGAGCGACCGGTGTCAAGCGAGAAAGTGAACGAACGGGCTCCAAACAAGCGTGACTCGTGAGTCATTTTGTGTTTACCGCCGCGTACGGGGCACAAAGCCCGGCCAGTGACGTCACATAATAAATTCAATTGGTTTTTACGTCTGAAATTTGAATCATGATTGTGATTTTACTAGTTTTTGTTCGCAGATTCGCCCGCGTGAAGGAGTTTTCCGGGATATTTCCGACTTACTTGTTATGTATCGTTATACTATGGCTAAATCATAAAAAATCATTATAATTCTAACCAATACTACTGTTAAGTTTCATGCAAATCCGTTCCATAGTTTTTTCGTGAAAGAGGAACAAACATACATACATCCATACATCCATCCTCACAAACTTTCGCATTTATAATATTAGTATGAAGTAGGATTAGTTAGTAGTTGAATTGTTCATTAACAATCGATTTCACACTAGAATGTGGTAAATAAATAAGTTAACCTAAATATCTTTACGTCTTTCTCTTCAGATATAGACAGAGGTGTAAAGCCGGCGAGGCTTTTAGGCACTATATTT
>NC_051119.1:7986920-8003541 GCF_014839805.1 Manduca sexta
TTGCAACTTGTTCGTTAACATTATTCCTTTTTCAATATTGCGTGATGGGAAACGTGAATAAAACATATTATAGTAACTTAATTACGGCATTCTTATTTTAAAAATAATGAGATAAGTTCCATATGAAATCGACAGATGGCGGTAATGTGTTTTGTGCTCTGAAATTATATTCCAAAATACCCCTCATATATAAAATAATAAACATTGTAATTTCAAGTTCATATCTGTTTAATATGTGGTCACAAATAATATTTTAAAATTAATGATTTACATACATTCCAACAAAACTGAACTAGTTGTTAAATCATATCAAATACATAACAGCAATACTACCTAATACAAACTTGTTAAATTAATATTCAATGACATTATTTAATGTGTTACGGTTGCCTTTACACAAAAATAAGAGTTGGGAAATATTGTGAAACTCACATACTCACAGTCTCAATAGATACCTAGCAATAGTTTTTTTTAGCGTACCACTGTGATTATAACTGGGATACCTTGCGAACGGGATACAATTATTTCGATGAATGGAGTGACGAGATACTGCTTAGTTAAAATACTGATTAATTATCTTTTATTTTTATTTCGAGAAAAAGCGACGGCATTGGTTATCAGTGAATACCAGAACATAGGTATTATTTATTCGATTTTTATTAAATTCGTAAACAACCCTGTACTAACCACAAGCCGTTGTCATTTTCGGTTTAAGAAGCGGTGACATCATTAGAGAAGACATTAATATTAGTCGAAGTAATTTGTCCTCGAACACCGCCATACACAATTGCATTCCGCCAGCGGCATTGCAAATCTCTAAATTAAACTGAATTGCATTCTGCTTTTAGCATAGGTCGTTAGCGTTCCAAGAATTACTGCGAAGTGTACGTTTACATATGAATAAAACATTAAAGCATTTAAAATTAATTTATGTATTTATACTAGCTTCAGCATGTACCTTTATCTCCGTTTCCGGGATAATAGCTTAGTGATAGAATTGTAGGAAAAAAAATGTTAAATAAATATGGTTCTGTGTTTTTTCCGTATAAAACGCTTTATCTAGTGCTTGTCGGCAGAAATAGACATTGCGGTGGTACCCAGGCGGATACATATGAGACCGACAACTAGTAAAAAACCAAACAAAGACATTCTGGTCTAGTTACAAGTAAAGTGGGTAACATCTCAAGAGAGCCAGTTGATCTCAAGTTGGTTCTAAGAAAACCCTGGCATAGCAGTGAACCGTGTACATGAAGTATGTATTAAATTCAACTTTACCGCAATATCTAAGGTGAATCTATACTAATATACAAAAGCTGAAGATTTTAAACGCGTTTATCTCAGGAACTACTAAATCGATTTTGAAAAATGTTTTATTAATACGAAGCTACATTACTCCTAAGTGCTATAGGCTACTTTCATCCTGGATAAACTCTTTACGCGGGCGAATTCGCAAGCAAAGGCTGATGTAACATAAAAACAAACACTGACAAAAATACTTCAGAAAAAATACATATTGACAATATTTAATATTATTTTTATTATAATAACTAGTTCATTACAATTTATTTCCAATCGACAATAACTATTATTTTCCAGTGACCTTATACAGAGCACGAAATGTCAAGTCATTCTATGACTAACGATGTTAAATTAGTTACAAGATCTCAGCGCCTGCCTTGACTTTTTTCTCATAGCTAATGTTTCCTGCAAATATTTTGTACAGCGACAATTTAGCCGTGGTAATTGAGAGAGCAGTAAGTCAGAAAAGGCGGTTCTGCGTCAATACATTGTTACTAGAAAATCTTATCGTTCAAGTACTGCTGTTTATCAAACAGTAAAATGCATTTCTAATTTGTAGATGTCGCACTCTTAATAAAATAATGACCTATTTCAAAATTGTTAATTTGTGGCAGTCGTCGGAAAACTAATTTTTGTTTGCTACCTTTTTTTTGAAGTTGCTATAGAATTGAGCTTATTAAAGATAGGTAAAAAATGAAGCTTATTGCATGAAAAAAGGGAAAAACTAAAAGGTCGCAAACAGAAATTGGTTGTTTGACGAATCCCACAAATTGGCAATTTTGGAGTGAGTCATTATTTTATTAAGAGTGCGATGTATGAAACCTAGATTGGTAAAAAGTACGTTTAACGTTCACTACAGATCAGTAATAAAAAAATTGGCCGCCTTTGTCTTCCCTCTCGATTACCACGAAATATGTGTCTGGTAATATCAATACCATCTTGAGTACTTGGGTTCTGCAGATAAGCAAGACTGTAGCTATAAAAGTTCGAAATACCTTCAAAATAGTGAAGTAAGCCTTGTTTCCCTAGGCTCGTGGCGATAGGAGTACTAGAAACCATGCCCCTAGATAATTTATGCAAAAATTATACTTAGATTATTATTCCTTTTAGTAGCAACTTTACATATAATAAAATTGTAAATGAAAAACTAACACGGGCCTTTTTATAGTAACAGAAGCCAAAACAATAGATTTTGCAATTTTTGTTCGTCTGGATGTTTGAACACACATCACGCAACAACTACTGCATTGAATTTAATGCAGTTTTGACCGATGCATTGCTAGAAGTTAACCTTAAAATTTAGTCTATTTTATACCGAGAAAATATGAAGAGGGACTTTTACCCTGGAAAAAGTTATTCGCGAGGACGGAGCTGCGAGTTAAAACTAGTTTATACGATGACTTCCCCTGGCATTATTTCACCTAGCTTCTAATTAGCATTATATTCCCTGCTGTCTCATCAATCTCAATTTTCATCAACAATATATTCAATAATTCGGTCGAACTCCCAAAAATTAGGTATTTGGATGTCTTAAAAAAAGTATTTGCATAATTATATAATTTAAAAAAACGTTGTCACCATAAAAATGAATCGACGTCGATGACATGACGCATAGCTTCAGAGTTTAGATAAACAAATAAAAAACCTATTTAAAACATTGAATAAGGAAATGCAAATAACCTTCAGATAATATTCTAGGGGGACTAGTTCAAACATTGGTTTAATGGTTATACATAATTATACCTATCTGATGTTAAATTCACTTGATTTACGGAATTACTTAAATAAAACATATTAATAAAATGTGTTTTCGGGCATTGTAATTACTTGTAAGAAGATATTCCTCACAATAAATAAAACGTAAAATTAATGTAAAAAATCCATTTCTTTTGACAATTTATTTGAATATTTTGATAGGTTTTTAAACCAGCGCTGTATATCATCAACGCCGCCTCAAAGAGTATAACCAACCTCTTCCCCACATACTGATATTATGCCATTTAAATCGACTGTCTGATTGTAAAGATATTTATAATAGTTATTGAAATCTCATTGTAACAAGGGCAGTGTCAAGCAGTATAACTGAAATGTTGGATGATGTATCAAGTCACTACCACCTCGCACCTATTTTAAAATAATATATTTCTTCATCGACACTGTCGATATATTTCTTTGCTAAAAACCGAAAGCATCTACCTATGTGGCACAAATAGGCACAACATTTTCGGTTTATTTCCAAAACAATATTTCATAATAATCTAAAATATAGATTTCTTATCGTCAACATAAAATTCAAATTGTGAAACATTGTTAATTTAATCCAATTAAAAAAAGTATATTTGTCAAAGGATAATAAAGGTGATAATATTATTAAGGAAAGTAGGCACGTCAGATAGGCGTGTGTTAAATAAATTATTGAATACCGGTTGAAATCCGGTTCTCTTGGGTTTTACGACGATAAAAAACTAAAACGTTTATATTCTCGTTCGCCGCACTCGACGAGCGTAACGGTTACGGGAAACTTACAAATAAACGAACAAATCTCCACAGTACTATGAGGAAAACGAAGTATGAAATTTTTGTTTATGTCGTCGGTACCTATACATATTTAAGTAGAAATGAAACGGCTCCGTCACTTATTTTTAAATGAAATATTGTTCTTTGTTGGTTTTCTTTTAATACAAACATATTTCCTTAAATCATTACGTATATACATATAATAAAATTTTAACAGGCCGATGTCTGTTCATTATAGATATAGAAGAAAACGAATACGGGGGTCTTTATTAGAGCAAAAAAAATATTTTTTAGATTTTTGTCTATCTGTCTGTACACGCATCACTTAAAAACGAAGGCATGGATTTTAATTTAGTTTTCACTGATATACAAGTCTAACTTAAAATATAGGGTCCATTAATTTTTATTTATACCTGGTACCTGAAATGAGTAATATTCTAAAGTTCTTATATAATAGTAAGCTGTCGCTAAATATTTTGTTTTTCTAATATTACAAATGCGAGTCTATAAATTTGTTTGTATGTTAAAAGAAGAAAAGGAAGAAACCACTAAAAGGATTTGTATTAAATATGGCATATGATTGGGCCAGGTCCTTGATTAACATGTAGGCTGCGTTTTATGTCGGAAAAGTAGATAATGAGACTTTTCCATAAATGTTTCACTCGAGCGAAGCAACGCCTAATCTACTATAAGGGTGATATCAAATAAATTAATTATAATCTGACGAATTTTAAAATTTCTAACTATATAACTACTTGAGTACATTTAGCTTTTTAAAAATCTACCTTAAATAACAAATATTAAAATTGAAATCGGATAAGTGGTTATTCAAAATCGTTCTCTCATACTTAATGCGATAATACCTTAATAATTATTAGAGTAGGCAGGAATCTAACCGTTAATGTTACATAAACGTTGTATAATGTAATTACGTCAAGGCGCGTAAAGTTAATAGATTGTGAAAATTCGAGGATGCATTAACTATTGCGGTATAAGAAACGTGTATGCATTGTAATGTTAAGGCTGAGTTATGCAAGAACATATTTCTTTAGTTAATTGTTCGAAAATGTTTCATTAATTGTTATTCTGTTTATCACAAAATTACTTAATTTAAATTTTTTATTAATATTTCAAGGACAGCATGGCCTAATGGCGTAGACTGCTACGCCAGTAAGCCATGGTGGCTGGCGAATGAACTAGTGGAGTTTCGAATCGACTTATAAATATTCTGAAGAAATAAAGCAATATTTATTAGTAAAAATCTTTGGTTCAGCGGCTCTACACTTTTTACGTAATTCTGGGGTTAATAATACGCGGGTATTTGTCAAAAGTATTTATTTTAAATTAAATAACTGCCGACACACATTGCAAATAATATAAAACTTCAATATACTTATATTATAAACAGGCAAAGTTTATTTGTTTGTAGAGGCTAATTATATCAGATTCAACCTGATAGAGCGCAACAAGCAAACAGGCGCGCAAAAACATTTTAGGTAAACAAAAAGCAATTCAAAAGCGCTGCACCGTACGACGCGGCGCGGCGGTAAACGTGCGAAGGCCACTTTTGTCACACTGCTTGGCGATTCCGTCAATGACACGAATTCGTCACTGTGACTGTGCATATCACAACTACCGGCTTTTAACAGTCATTAGTCAATCTTCCTTATTTTTCGTTAAATAGGCAGTGGGTTCAAAAAACCCGATTCCTGCCGGCTTCCTTTTTGTAATATATCTGTAATAATAAAAGAAGCGGCGATAGCCTAGTTGGTTGTGGAACGAACTGCCGAGACGAATGTTCGCAGGATCAAATCCCAAGCGCACACACCTCTGACGTTTCTAAAAAAATATGTGTGTATTCTTTATGAATTATCGCTTGCTTTAACGGTGAAGAAAAAATATTCCTATTAATACCTGAGAAATTCTCTATAGAAATTGACATTTAATTAATTTATGTCAATCCTACCATTCCGCACTAGGCCAGCGTGGTGGACTAAGGCCTAATTCCTCTCAGTAGTTGAGGAGACCCGAGCCCAACAATGGGACAGTATATAATAAAGAGCTGATATTATTATTATTCTTATCTATATATATAAAAAAATGAATCCCTATTTCCCTTGGTCACGCCATCACGCGTGAACGACTGGACCGAATTCACAATTTTTTGTTGTTGTTGTTTGTTATTGTCGGGAGAAGGTTCTTATGAAAGAAAAAATTCAAAAAATTGCGTGGCAAATTAGAAAACTTAACGAAAATATTAATTTTATATAATTGTCAATTGTTTGAAATAACTGTCAGCGATTGACAGAATGCGCGCTGCAAATTCATAGTTAAGACGGGACAACGTCTGTCGGGTCAACTAGTACTTAATATTTATATCATAGTAGGCTAAAATCTAATTTAGTAGTATTTAGTTATTAGTATTTATATTTTGTGTCGGCTAACTTTTGTAAAATTCCCGCTTCGCCACTGCTAGTAGGTCTAGAGGTTGTTTTAGGCACGGCAAAGAGATTTCGTAGCGTCTGATAGTGTCCGACGGTTACTCCTCTCCATAATCATGCAAGACTGTTTGAAGCTGGAAACAGGCTAATCTTGGAACGCGACACACTTACACGAGCTAAGGCAAGTTTCACACCTCCTGTACAATAGTCGCTGTCTGCGGATACAAGCATACTACCAGTAGGTTATATGACTGAAATAACAACTTTATTACACGCAATTTATGGTTCTACTTCGAAAAACGATCGTCGAAACGTCGCATCGGTCCGAAACGAACTTTACTATCTAATTAATTCGGATCCATCACCGTTCTGTAGCTTACCTTAGTGGTAGGATCAATTCCCCGTATTTTTTATTTTTGAGAAAGCATTGGAACTTTATCCTCGCAGATGGTTTAAAAAGGAATGGCGAAGCCCTATAAGTTCTTACGAATTCAGTGTCTCAAATATTGCTATGAACGGATCGGATCCGTCGTCGTATCCGTCATCGGAACCGTAACACTTCGTAGTAACAAAACATGTGATCCCTCATCCGAAACTACGTATTTCGTTTTTCAAAGAAGACCCTCTGAAGTTTAAATATTCATACGAATAACATTTCACTTTAAAGTTTTTAATTATTTTCACTACCCTTACTCACACTGTTTCACTGTATCGACATTAACTTTGCAGCTTGTTTAAATAGCAACTAATCTCTACCATCATACAACTAGGTCAGTTACAGGTCAAAAGTCAGTGTTCCATTCACATTCGTGTCACCTCTAACTATTGTAAATTTATGCAATATTATATTTACTTAGTGTACGCTAAAGAATGTAAGGTTTTATACTGTAGGTGTACTTGGTAGTTATGTATTTGTTAACGTTCTCATACAAGCACATCAAAATGACCTCTCTGCACCTGATGGTTAGTAGAGTGGGGTCCAATAGAATGTCGACTGACAAGAGATGATTACCCCTCGACAGTCGACACAATTATGCCGGCCAGTTGGTAGATATACAGGCTGACCCTGGAACGCGACAAGCTTACGTGGGCCACTAAGGTAGGTTTTCACACCTTGTGTACGATGGTCGCTATCCAGGCGGATGTAAATATATCCTACCATCGGTTTAACTGGCTTTCAACAAAAATTGCTGTTTTTTTGTACTGTTACATGCTCATGCACCGTTGAGTACTTCGAAATTCCATAGAAACTAACGAGGGCTGCCAGTGTTTCGAAGAATAAGTGACATAAAACGGCACAAACGCCTTCCTAGTTTAATCTCTTTTTCCTTCCTCAATAATTCTATATAATAGTAGATGTTTATTTGTTACGACTGTATATAGCTCGTATATTTAATCTCTTATAGGATTCAGAAATCTAACCCGAAGTTCTCACGATACAACGCTAGCTGAGCTAAACCGAACAATCTTCGTAAAACAATATCTTGAAATTAACAAATTTTATCAGGTATTAGTCTAATCGAATAATATTTAATACAAGCTTCTGCCCGCGGCTCCGCCTGATTAATAAGTTTTTACAAGATAAAAGTCTTGCTTTATATTTTCTCGGAATAAAAAGTAGCCTATAGCACTCAGCAATATTCGAGCTTCCTATTAATGAAATTTCTAAATCGGTTCAGTAGTGACAGTGTAAGCGCTTACAAACAAACACACAAACTTTTCCTCTTTATATTATTAGTATAAATTGCGCCTTGTAACAGAATCATATGAAAACATATAGTATTACTCATACAAATTGCTGTAATGTAATAAAAATAAATCTTTACAAACCTCCATTGTATGCAGCACAATGTGTGGGAAAGAAACCGCCTTTAATACGGAAACGTTGACTCAGTACTTAAAAGTATTTGGGTTTGGTCATATTACTAAATAAGAAACCTAGAAGCTAAGAAAATTAAAAAAAAACATTTAACCTTTATTAAAATTCAATAAATTCTTTTTAGATTAGTTCGCAGTTCCGCCCGCGTTTAAATCTTTTTCTTGATGAAAATGTAGCCTAGATTACTCTGTAGGGAATAAAGGTGTATGTACAGTCAGCCCCAAAAGCTGTATAAATTCAAAATTTCAAATCGATTTTAATCTTTCGTGTTCTTGTCAACAATCGTTTTTATTTTTATTCTTTACTTGAATAAGGGCTTACTTTATTTTAGATAAAGTTAAATGAGTATTTCGATTGAATTCAATGTATAGAAAGCCCTTTAAAGTGTTGTATTTGTTTAGCAACTTTTATGGTTGACTGTACCAATGAAAGTCTCGTTAAATGATGTTCAAGTGATCCGAATATAATCCCAAACAATAAAAAGAAAGACAAATAAAATAACAAGCAAACGTTAGCTTTTCCTCAGATAAAGCCTTAATTTCGAAATCACACGGACAATTTAATATAATATGTCTTATACATAGGTATCAGCGGTTTATTGTCTAAATCTTTACATAATATAGTAAAATTGTAACAGGTCGATGTCTGTAAATTACACATATTGTAAAAAAATAAATAAAATTGAAGTCTTTATTACAGAAACAGAAGCCAAAACAACAGTTTTTAGATTTTTTGGCTGTCCGTATGTTTGTACACACATCATGCAAAAAGTACTTCATGAAATTAAATGCAATTTTCACCCACGTATTTCTAGAGGTCTTTAACATATAAATTCCATTATATCCCAGAAAAATATAAAGCAAGGACTTTTATCGCGAAAAAAATTCTCACGCAGGCAGATCCGCGAGCATAAGCTAGTATCTAATCAAAACAATATTTAAAACGAGATCGTATACAGCATTCCAAGTGACGAAACGCGAACAGCAATGACGCAAAGCCAATCTCGCGGCGATCACGCGCCAAGGATAACTGGTTTCTATGCCCTACGCTAGGGCTGCCGCGCGTCGAAGATTTACGTACCACTCTAGTAATTCAGTCGTTTCTTTGTTTTATTTTGGTAGACAAAGTGCATCGCAATTGATAAGGCTTAAGTAAAATGTTGACTAGAAGAGACGATGTATCTCGATGATCGGTACAATTATGTCGCCCTGTTAAGTCGCCGCTAGTTTCTCATTACTCGATATGTTATCAAATATGCCGACCAGTAGATGGGTAAGTTACTCAACTGTATAGACTTCACCAGTGCCAATTAACTAAAATAAGTCTCCACTTTTTCGTGACATAGGCATCTTTTGTTCTAGTTTGGCAGCACTGCACTGAGGGCACTGCGACTACAAGACTTTAGTAGTACACTGTGGGCTAGTATAAGATTATAATAGTACAGGGTAATGAGGACTAGTAGTAGATACTTTCCCACCAGGGGCCTCATTCTCTATGAAAATGTAAACTCTTAGCACGGCCTTGTTTTATCTTCGTGGAATAAGCATGGAATGGTATTCTATATGCCAGTTTCTATTGTCTTAAACGCGCCACTAATGTACTTGTTACGAACTGCCAAAGTAACTTATAGCATAGATAACCAGGGCCTTGGTTATAATATCGTATATGACGGCGATAGGTTCGTCTATCATATTATAGGACGGAACGCACCTGGCAAAAGTATCTTGGTTACATCTCTGCCTACTTCTTCGGAGATAGGGATGTGATGTGTGGTTATTTTTTTTTTTTTTTTACTTCGGCAAATAGTAGGTAATTATTATGCCAATCCAAACCGATTTATTTTGTTTGGCTGTAAAAAGTGTTTATTTATTATGCCACCAGAGCGGCGTCACGATAGCGCGGGGTGACATTTACACTTGACACACTTTCTTAATCTGTAGCCACCTTTATGTGAAGAATAGCAAGTATGATACGCAACACCGTAATTACTTTTAACTCCTTAACTATATGTTTCTCGTCACTTCACCGACAATTCCTTTTCCTGAAATAAAAGTTGCGCAGTTTTCGGATTAAAAATAAACCTACATGTTTAATAAGTAGTTTATCTGTTTTATCCAAATTTATGAAGCAATTTTCGAGTTTATATTCAACATACAAACAAATTTACAAATCAAATGTATCCTTTTATTTTATGTTTATAGGCACAACAAATATTTTTTAAAAGGCGGTGCCTAATTTAAATTAAATATTTATTAGTGTATTTACTTAGCTAGTAATTTAAGTTTTTGTGTAGATAACCTTTCCTGTAGGTTAAAAAATACGATTGAAAATAAACATATAAAGTCACGGAATAATTTGTTGAAATCAAAAAAAAATATGAGGTAATCCCACACCACTACTAGCGACATCTAGCGAACAAAATTTAAACTCATTGTTTCAAACCAACGTACAAGTAGATTGTAAACAATACATCTTACTATCTTAAGATCAGCGCTGAAGTACGTAAACACTCGTACACAAGTGTTTAGAAGTAGCAAGTAACGTTACACAACCCACAGTAATTGTTGTGAGGCTTTGTGTAGATCATACGATATACCCACGATCACATTGATGTCCGGGTGTGCGTCAGGCAGGCGGGCGGCCGTAAAAATTAGTAATTAATTAAAAGTATGTTGCGGCCAGATAACAATGGAAAAATTGTATGTTACAATTAATAATATTTTAAAGCCTAGATGCTGTTAACTTGTTACATAGACTACATTATTATGAAATTAACAGTTAACAGTGTTTTTTGCAAAATTTAATTTCAAATTAGACAATAATTTAATCGTCATTAAAGGACGTCCAAATGTAATGGATTAAATTTTGCAAACATGTATGTATTGTTCGTTATAATGTAACTTTATAAAAAAAGAATTGTAAGTTATCCACAATACGTACTCTTTTGTTCTATTAAAATATTGTAAATTTTTTACCACTTTTATTTGTTGATTTGAGGCATTTAAATCAAATTATTTTCGTACTGTATAATAAAAGGCGAAAGGCGGCACAGTCACTCCTCCAAGGTTACACGAGTTATACTTAGAATCGACGTTAACTTACTTTCTTCACGGAAATGCTTATTATTACGTTTACTTCGCTGTGGACATAAACCTTATCTTTACTAAGAAAGAATTACGTTTTTGTTAAAAAAATATTTCTCCACCTGATACTAGATTGTAATCTAACAGCCACCTAAGAGTTTATACAAACTGCGCGATTATACAGACTGACCACGCGCGTTTTTGTTACGTAGACTGAAATAGTCAACAAGTTTTTTATTTTAACTGCAACACAATGATAATTCGATATGAATTGATTTTTATGTTTCTTTGGATAACGTTTGCTATCACTTCAGTTATAAATCAACAAAATTTGTCTAAAACTAATTTGAGGATATCGTTGTGGGTTACACTTTTATTATTCGTTGTATTAACTGTAATATATTTGATTTAATACGTATTGTGTAACTGTTTGTTGTCCCTCAAATACGTTTAGTACAACATGAACTTCACATGAATTTATTAATAAAAAAAAGTTTTAAATAAAAACAATGACAACACAATTATAAAAAGAAAACTACAAATAAACCCACTTGCTAAAACTAATAAAATACATTACATTCCTAAGGTTAATAAATAAATAAACAAATAATGCGTTCTGGCACCTTTTCAGCACTCTTTTTTTATAAAATTACATTGTGTGGCTAAATAGGATTGGCTGCGCGCTTTAGTGGTGTTTGTAGCACGATGCGTATAAAATACACCTTTGCATACGGTTTAAATCCTTGTTTGAACTAAGCTAGCATTTTAGTTGAGTATAATTTTTAATTGTTCTGACACGTTTAGTTACTAAACACACACAACTAAAATTTAGTTCGATCAATGCTTAAGATAAACATATGGTTTAATAATGACGGCCATCCACTACTCAATGTATTGTTAGTTAATCATAATATTATTTAGATTACTATTTATTACCATCTAGAGACCTCACGGTTATTTTTCCGAGTTTGGATAAAATAAAATGCAATAAATATCTTTTACTCTGTTCAAGGTCATTCTCGATATTACAGAGTCGGATAAGCTGTATCTATTGCTACATTGTTGATTGTAATTATTGTCATGTTTCCTTCGATGCGTGGCGTGTTTGGTAATATTGTGTTACGACATCAACTCAAGGGCTCGTGGCAAAGGATAGAGGCTTACTTCAAATGTATTTAACACCTTATATTATGAGCGAAGTATCTTTATAGTTTATATTTCCGCTCTAAATAATAACATGTGAAACAAATTAGTATATCAAGTATACACACATTCACACATTTAATGAAAGGGTAGGCAGAGGAGGAACTGCTGCACCCACTTTCCGCTGTGCGTATTCCGACCCATGATATGAGGGGGCGAGCCTATCGCCATATCGGGTACAAATTCCAGACCCCGGGCTGATACTGAGTAGAAAAATCTAATATCACTTTGACCGACAGGATCGAACCCGAGACTTCAGCGTTGCAATCGTACAACCACGCTACCGAGGTAGTCTATTATATAGTATGTGCTGACATAAACATGAAAACATGTACTGTGAATTAACAAACCGTTTCCGTAAAATGTATATATTGTGTATAAGATATTACAATCTTTTCAAATATTTATCTATGAAGGAACTTGCTTCTTTTAAGTCTTTTAAAATATGACAAGGTTAGATGTTAGGTAAGTGGAAACAAAAACGTAATTTTGCATTTAATACAATCACGACTTAACCATTTAAATATATACTTACACTATATTTTTATTTTTATTAGTCTAACTTAAAGAATTTTAATGCGGTCACTACAAAGTGGCACCCCTCCATCTGATGGTAAACGGAGTGAGGTCTAAATAGAGTGTCGAATGAGGATATTATTAAAATTATATTATTATTTAGATAAATTAATATATTATAAACTAGCTACTAGCCCGACAGATGTCCGCTGTCCTCTCTTAAACTGTCAAAGTTTGTCAATATATTGAAGATATCTCACAGTCTTCTGTGTCACTCGCACACAAAATTTTCGAAGATTTTTAAATATTTGCTAGAATTCTATGAATATTTTTTTTTTATTTAAACCTTCTCCTGACAATAACGAACACATAAAAGAAATATTTATCCAATTTGGTGCCGTCGTTTGGAAGATATGCGCGTACAAACATTTCGTGTTTCATTTTTATTTATATAGATTATTGATTTACAAATACTTGTTTATTGCTTAGGTCTTGAGTTCATTTCTAGATGTGCCAATAAAAAATAACCTTGAATAACTGTAGATTTTTATAGCTTATACACATGAGTTTATGAAGGTTACAGTAAGGTTTATGAAAATCTGTCGATCTGAAGTTAGTCTCACCTCAAATAGTCCATAAGACCTGACAAGAATAGCTACGGCACTCGTGGTTAACTTCACAACGGCAAAGCAAACGGCTGCGTGAATCATATAACCTTCAAAAGAAAGTTGTGTCGAGCCGCGTTGACCAAGCAGCAATATATAGAAAGCGGTAGTTAAGATTCTTTAACACAAGATGGCAAATCAAGTGCTTAGAAACGCTGTACCTTTCAGCCCAGAGTGGTGGGCCATATAGCATCTTTTGAAATAGGGGGACAAAGCTGTAATTTCATAAAGGTTGAATGACTAAATATAAGTACATAGAAAAATATATGCTTGTCTGAAATACAAGGGGCAGGGATCATCCATTGATATCAATTCCCCCCCCCCCCCCCCAATGGAACTACTACCCTACCCCAATGGAACTTTAATATACAACGAGCCTTGATACACTGATTAGACAACGCACCAATGTCGGTGTAACCTCGCCCTAACTGACGAGTCATAAAAACTTACAATGAACAACCCACATTCAAATAATCCGCGACCTTACACAATCGATTGTAAAAATGTCTAAAATAATATCAATATAAACAAAAACGTTATTTATTATGACACCTTTTTAATAATGATGTTAGTATTTATAAAAATAGAAAGTTTCTTCATGAGCTTGACGAAAAGTTATAGCCAAAAAATATATAATAATAAAAATATAATATAATTATATAGCACTCTAACAACTCAATTAAGTAATAGTTTTGGGTGCCAACTGCTATCGTCAATGTTTTGGCCGTCCAGATGTTAGTTACAAATCTGGCGCAACCTCTACAGCGTCCACGCTTTAGTCTCTGAAAACAATAACTGTCACAGCGCTCGTGGCTATGTTCACATCTCGGTAATATTTAAGCCGTTCAAACCAAATATAAAGATTGGTTGTACGAGTACAACTGTACTTAATGATTCAATTTGAAACCTGTACTTTTGAACTATGATCTTTCTGTCAGGTTCATTGCCTCCATGAATAATAACGTAATATAAAATTATTACATAAATATTGACGTTTTAAAGTAAACTTTTGAATGTAATATTACACACGTTTGACATTGAACAATTAATTCATCAACTTAAGAATTGATACTTTTACTTCAGTGTAAATACATATTTTTTTAAATGGCGTATTAGATATAACATTTTTTTTTAATAAAATAGGAACTTCTGCGTAGAATTGACCATATTTCTAAACTACACCCCAAGTAGAAGCAGCCAGCAGGCATAGCTGCAATGAAATTTTTAAAAAAATACTCTGTATAAAACCAATTAACAAAGATTTTCTTCAACCTTTTAAAATACGATAATTCCATGCATCATCGTATCACACAAAAGCAGGAAATAATAAGCCGATGACGAAAGTCATGCAGGCAATTTAATTGGCCATAATTATACAAGGAGACCAAAACCATCTGTCAACTACAATTTCACATAAGGCCGCGCAGTAAAGGTCAGACTGCAACTGGAAAATGCCAATTATAAAACAATAATAATTGTCAAGATTGCAGACAATGTACGCAGACGCGATTACGATTTCGACCTCTACTGGTGCCATTGTTGGCCCCAATGTTCCAACGTTTGTTCAAACAAACGCGGTACATGTGTTTGATAACATTTGATACCGATGACTAATTGTTTTTTTTTATTATCTGTCATTGTAAGCGAATCGCCTGTTTTTTTTCGGTTGAGGGAGCAGACCAGCAAGAAGGTCTTCTGATGCTTATAATAGATAATCTGACGTATTCTTACTTTAAAGTTCGCAAAAATTATAATCATAAACACTAAAATACTGTGGAGGTGCGATTGATAGCTAATACAAAACAATGTGGTTGGTTGTTACAAGGACGTACCAAATGCACTTCCCACGCCAACTGCACACATATCTAAGTATGCAGTTTGTGCTCATGAGTGTGAAGTGATAAAATAAATGATAAATTATAATTGTAAATGATAGGTAGATATTGTAACTTTGACTTTTCGAACGACCAAGCTCTCAGTCTCCCCCCCCCCTCCCCCGTGACCATGAAGGTTGCAATTGCAAAAGTCTTCGAATCGTTAAAAAAACCGCGATAAAATCCGAAAAATAGTTTTAATTTACGTGTTAACACAATTGAAAACATGGGGAACGCGTTGGATTATATATGTACATACATATAACGCTTTGAGTATGATTGTGGTTAATTTTACTAGCCTGCACGTGGGCTTTAAGTTAAGTGCAGTCCAGCATTGCATCTGATACTGAACAAACTAACATTAAGTCGGGTCTGCAAAAAAAATTTACAACTACGATGCAAATATATGTTTTGTGCTGAAAGTTGAACAATATTTAAGTAAAAAGTCATTATTTATTTATCGTTTGTGTTTCCCAATTGATACAAAAATTGAGATAACGCAATCATTAAAGTGCTAATGAACGTCAGGCGATGTGCATTTACATCCGCCGCACATTGTTATGGAAAGAGGACGCCAACCAGTTTGTATATCCTAAACCGGTATCATAAAATATTATCATTATTTTAAAGGCATTGTTTTCTGTTATTGTTTGCTGCTCGCATCGCCTGCAAAAAAAAGACTTCTAATCATGACAAGACGCCTTTTTACAATCACTAACGCTAATAAAAAACTGAAAAATAATTGCTAGGGTATGTCATTCTCATACCTAATTTTAGCGTTAACGGTTAAGAAAGACGACGACCTCATGTGTTACTTTGTTTCTTATTTACTTAAGCTTTGTCAGCTCGTAAGAATATGAATTAATATAAATGAATTCCTGATACCTACCAATAAATATTATTAATCATTAATTAAACAAATAATTGTTTTGTCTTCACTTATAAATAAGTTGACGTTAAGCGAAAAATAATAGTCAAAATTTGAGTAGGCCAATAATATTTATTAATACATACAAAAATATGTTAAAGATATTTCTTACAAAAACTCTAAAAGTGAACACCCAACTCAAACTCAGATTCCAAAATAAAGTTTATAAAACTAATGCCATCGTGTTCTACGTTTTTGTTCTATTTATAGAAAATT
>NC_051119.1:8004041-8021662 GCF_014839805.1 Manduca sexta
TTTAAGGCTTTCATACTATACTTACAGAAACACTTAGTAGTATCCATTATAATAAAAGACATGAACATTAAAGATTCATTTTATTTTAATTCATAAATAATAGCATAAAATTAAAATATAATTTTACAACATTAACATCATGCTATGAAGTATCACATTCCAGTTTACGTACTTATAATGTAACGCCGTGCATTGGCTTTCCAAAATATACAGCATTTTCAATGCTAATGTACTAATATTAAATACTTTGATTTATAAATGTAACAACTGTCAATATTGGAAGATTATTTTAATGCAACCCAATGTTATATTTAAGTTGCAGGATCAATTACCTTTTATAATATTATTGATCATGGAATTGTTACCAATCAGTAATCACTCAGCATGCGAATCGCTGGTAACACAAATTATTACAAGGTGAGAAAATACTTTTCTGACTCTCTCTTTCTAAACCTCTTTAGTTTTAGAGTAGGGCATACCTATCAGGCTGGCCTTATATTGATTGTAATAAAGATGAAAAATGCATAACAAAAAAAAAATTAGGCACCTCTTTTAAGAATAGAGCGCACTGATTATGTCTCAGAATGACCTTTTGAAAAGAGTTCGCTCATTTCCAGGTCCGAATTTAGGTGAATGTAATTTCTTAATATGTAATGTGATATTATTTCTTACATTATAATTTCTTAAGTGTTTTACAGTGTACGCACCATAATTATGATTACTATACAAATTTTAACATCATTTAATACTTAAGTACTTTGATGTATAAAAATTAACTTACTTTTACTATTGTAGATAAATAGAAAAGTTTGCATAATAAATTATTATAAAAAAACAATTATTAGTATGAGTACCTAAAGCACAACATTTTACGAGATTTTAATTATTGAATTACAACCATAGATAATGAGTGATAAAATGATAATAGCACAGACAAGTATACCTAATATGAAAAATGGTAGTGTTTTTTTATCTCCGAGCCACACCACTTTACGATTCTACTTGTGAATTTTAAAAACTACGATTTCTTATTATTAGTCGAACTTACAAAATATATTTTTCTTTGCGTTTCATCTGTTTTGGTTTAGTCTAATCATTTTCGTTTAGTTATCAATCGATTGCACCATGATCTACGTATGGTCTAACAAAGACCTTGCACTAGTCATAGTTAAGTGATTTATAATAAATTGTTAATATTTCGTGTACTGTATAACCACGCCCATTACACAAATCAGCGGAATTATCCTTATGTACATAAAAGATAGGTTTCTTCTAATTTTAAATTCAGTTGTCGTTTGTTTATAAATTCGACTCGTGTAAATTGCAACGTCTATACCCAAGTTGTCAAAGCTAGATTGCGTGGTAGAGAACCTTTGCCCTTTTTTTATGAAAAAAATGTATTAAAAGAATAGGTAGATGAAACCTCATTCTTACGGATTAATTAATAAATGTCGGAAATGTTTGAATGATTGAACGAATGAATGTAATGTTACAGAATTGTATGTGAAATGTAAAGCCAAACTTTCAGAATTTTTATACACAATGTTTTTTTGTTAAGAACATGATTAAAACTGCATCACTGCTTCCTGCGAGAATTTCACATACAGAACACACACAAAAGTAATAAGTAAGTAGTAATCATTTTTGCAGTCATCAATAGTAGTGAATCAGTATTGGTGATTTTAATACTTAAAGTCTGGAATATCGTCGTTACGCTCCGAGTATGGATGTGTAGGATTCCCCGAGGGGCGCGCGCGCAACAATATAGATCATGGCGACGATGATCAGCAACACTATCGGTGCGTACACGCCCAGCATCAGTTTCTTGAAACCGGAGAACTATAACATTAAAAAAAAACACTATTAGCAAATTATTACAAATTAATTGCGAGGTACCAAGGAAGTTGAGGTATGACCACGTGGGAGACTTTTTTTTAATATTTGGGGCACGGTTACTCCTAGAAAGTGACAAACTACGCCTTTGCTTTACTAGATAAAACTAGTTAATTTTGAATTATTAAACTAATGACAATATTATAAGAATATGAGTTAAATTGAATGAATAAATGAAAATAAAGAACGAGTGAGTGAACGAATGAATGGTGATATTACCTGATGCGGCGGGCGCGTAGCGAGTGCGCCGCCCGTGGGCGCGGAGCTGGGCGCGAGGTGCTTCATGGCGAGCGCGCCGCTCACTCCCACCGAGCCGCGTTCACCCACGCACCACGTCGCCTGCACACAACACAACTATATTAACAAGGCTTCATTGTTACCTTCATAATATTGTTTTTTCCTTCCTTGTTTGTTTTGTCTGGTATATAATCAAACAACACAACTCCAGCCACACTCCTAACCACAAAGCTTTCGGTTCACAAATAAGTGTTCGCGGCTGTGAGACGGAGGCTGTTGCGTAGTTGAGAAGTGAGTACAAGTGGTTATTCATAATGTATCTACTCGGATAACTTACGGACAGCACGAGATGCATAACTACGTGGAAAGCGACGAAGGCGGCTAGGATGTACACGCTCCAGCTCGGTAGCTCCGCCTTCTGCAGATACACGGCCAGGAATATCGACACGACTGCAATAGATAGTTCGTATTACATGCGTGGCGAAACACAGAGGTGAAAAAAGTGGAGGATAAGAGCAATGTGGTTTTTATTTTTTATTATTAAATGTTTATAAAAACGTGTGAGGTCATTGGGTCCTCCAGAAACGAAATTCCATTACGTATTTGTATGAAGTTAAAAAAGATGTGTTTTATTTTTTGAATTCCCATATATGTATAGTACCTCATTAAAATCAATTAAGTAGTAAGAAAATGTAATCTGATGTTCTTTATTCAGCATATTATAAGAATATACTGTGACCGATAATAAATGGTAAACAATTCGTATACTATAGATGTAATGTTACGTGACATTACATATGTTCGGTCAGTGTTGGATGTACTTACTTCCTAATATATGCGCGGCGTTGCCTACGAACCAATGCGCCCAGTTGAATATCGACCGGTTTTTGGTGCCCGGGTGTGGCCTGAAGTACGCTCCTGGAATGGTATACGGAAATAATTAATACATTGTAATAATAGTATATAGGATTTTGTAGCATAGCAATATGAATGTTTTACAAACTGAGTAAATACTACTTGTCATATAAACGTATAAGCCGACCAAATACAAAAGTCACATTTAAACTATGCTCCCATGTAAATTGTAATAAAATAAGCACTACCTACATTAGCTGTATCTATATATATAAAAATGAATTGCTGTTCGTTAGTCTCGCTAAAACTCGAGAACGGCTGAACGGATTTATCTTATCTTGGTCTTGAATTATTCGTGGAGGTCTAGGGAAGGTTTAAATGGTGAGAAAAATTCGAATAATTGGCGGGAAAATCCTCAAAACAGCATTTTTCTATTTCCCATACAAACGTTTTCTAAATAAAATGGAGAGTCAATTTGTAATTTATTACCGCTGCATAAAGTTCAAATTCGCGTGCGCGTTGGAGGATCTAATATCGCGTTCTGAAACTCAACAAAAGTGAGTGAATCGCGAATGCGACAAAATTGCATAGTCTCAAAATACATAGTACATAAATAGTGGTCGGCTTCGAGAAACTCAATTTTAGCTAACTTCAGTTGTTAATATAATATATAACTCAAAGGTGACTGACAGTGATATATCAAGGAACAGCCCAAACCATTGGACGGATCGGGCTAAGACTTTACATGCATAAAGCTACTATGACGTAGGCATCCCCTAAGAAAGGATTTTGATAAATTCTACCCTTAAGGGGATAAAATAGGGGATGAAAGTTTGTATAAATGTTCTTAGATTTTCGACTGATTGAACTGAAATTATAGATTGGGGATAAAATTAGTTTGAACCTATAAGTACCGGGAAAATATGTAGCAAGACTTTTATCAAACAGTGGAATTTTATCCTGGAAAACACCTTCACGCGGGCGAAGCCGCGAGCAAAAGCTAGTATTATAATAAAATTTACTTAAATCTTCTAAAAGAGGACCTTAATATTAGTTATATTATCGTAATAGTAAGTATGCACACCAATAGGCTGTATGAAGCAGAGTATGACGGTGACGATGCCGGTGATGGCGTGCGGGTTGTCGCCGCCGGTCCAGCCGCGCACCTCCGCCAGGATCAGGATGAATCCCACCATCGTCAGCGACCACGTCCCCACCATCAGGATGCGGTGGTACTGGAGCACAACAAATCGCACTCTTAATAAAATAATTACCTATTTCAAAATTGTTAATTTGTGCCAGTCGTCGGAAAACTAATTTTTGTTTGCTACTTTTTTTTTGAAGTTGCTAGTAAATTGAGCTTATTAAAGATAGGTAAAAAATGAAACCTATAGCATGAAAAAAGGGAAAAAATCAAAAAGCCGCAAACAGAAATTGGTTGTTTGACGATTCCCACAAATTGGCAATTTTGGAATGGGTCATTATATTATTAAGAGTGCGAAATCTTCGTCATATAGAAAACATTTATTATACATATACCTACGTTTTATAATAGTTAGGTAACAAGAACAGTGCTAAATTGGTGTTAAACATAAAAAAAGTATTTTCTAAATAGTTGATTTTAATTGTGGGTAATTTCTGTAAATTCCTGGAGGTTAGCAAATATATCTATGTTCTCGGAAATAATGTTGACTACAATTCGTATGGAATATGTCTGATCAATATTGGGAGGTGATACAATTATCATTTCGAATTATAATGTTGTGGTTAGTTATAGTATTAGGTAAGAAGTACATCCATTTCTATCGAGCTGTTGGCTTGATTTTACTTTGTGTGACATTTTAGAAGTGTTCTATCGATAATATAAAAATGAATCGCTGAATGTGTTGCTAAGCGCAAAACTCAAGAGCAGCTGAATCGATTTCGCGAATTCTTTCTTTATAATATTCCTTGAAGTACGAGGATGGTTTTTAGAAAGGAGAGAAAAATTAAAAAAAAAACCTGAAAAAGTCTAAAAACAACACTTTTCTATATTCCCATACAAAAGATTTGTAATAATACTTAAGAGTCAATTTGAACTTTAATCCTATACCATAAAGTTTAAGTGTTAGTGGAGGGGTTCCGGGAAGGCAAAACAATTGAGTGATGTTAGATGGAACGATGGAAAGAATTTTAAGTGTTTTATAATTTTTATTTTTTGACATATCAACTTTGTTGACTTATCAACTTTCTTTTTTTTTATCTTACTAACTGACCCGGAGCCGGAATAGCAGAGTAAGTATTAAAAAAAAATATAGTATCGACTGTTAGGCGGTACGAAGTTCACCGGGTCAGCTAGTTTTTATTAAAACGAATTAATACGACAAATAACGGAAAAATCTACTGTGTTTCTATGATATACTCACAGCGAACCAAATGTCCTTCCCGCCGAGCTGTTTGCCTGCCCACGTCTGTTTGAAGTATCTGGAAAAGAAAACAGGTTAACCATCAAATAGAACCATTGTTTACGGTTGATTTAAGTTTTGAAAAGCCTGTAGCTACTTCTTTCAATTAATTAGCGCATAGTATATTAAAATTTTACAGCAGACTCCTGAAAATCATCGTATTCCTTTTTACTTAATTAGTTTTTACGATATTTATTTCGCCTGTTTATTTCTTATTTTTTATTCTGGAGTGTTAATACACTACCTAGCCAGCAGTATCCCGAGTGAGGCGGTGCCGAGCCAGGCGAGCAGCATGAAGCTCCCGTGCAGCTTCAGCAGGATCTTGGAGGCGGGGCGGCCGCGCCCACCGTCGACAGCGCCAGCGGCGCGCCCGTCGCCTCGTACGCGATCGAGTGGAACCCGACGCGGTTGGCGTCTGGGAACGCACTTGATCAGTTACTGTTGCTTGCTAAATTGATTAGCAATTTAGTTAAAGCAATTGCCAGTTTGATTGTGTTGAAATATATTTCCGTCATTATATGTCGCGTAACTACAGCAAAAGTGAAGTATACAAACCTTTCATACTATCGCCGGAGACCACCATCAGATTGTATTTGTTCGAGGCAAGATCGAAGGTCACGCCCTTCACAGTGGACACGACGTCCCTCTTAAACTTGCAGTACAATTTCCCGTCTATGACCGAAGACTCTAGCAACTGCACGATTTCTTGCGGAGAGTCCGACCTCTGCACGTAGGGCTCCACCTTCGGGTAAGTCCAGGAGGTGTACAGGCTGACTCTCCCGTTGTCGTTCCTGACGCATTCCATTGCGCTGTCGTCTCCCATCTTATCGTCGAGGCTCAAAGCGGCTGCTACGTATTTAGGGTTGCCAGTTCCTTGTATTTCGAAGGTGTAGATGTCTCCGGAGACGAAGATAGCGACGACGGCTTTACAGTCGGCCTTCTCGATGCAGTTTTGCGGCACGCCGAAGCATAACTTTGTGTCGGCGCAGCCCTGGTACACCACGTCTATAGGCTCAGGAGCGGCTTTTGGCTGTAACAAAATGTATGTCTAACATAAGGCAGTAAAAATAAAAATATAGTTTTATGTCTTTATTGGTTACCTTTGTAATCTTAGAGGGATCATTATAATTTGGTGTTTTATGCAAGTAGCAACTACCATTATCTCCCCAAATAAAACAAATTAATTAAATAATAATTCGAAGAAATTAATTAAATAATAAAACTGAAAACTATAAAATACAGTAGGTAATTGAAACTTCTTTGTGAATTTATCGTTCGCTTTAACGGTGAAGGAAAACATCGTGAGGAAACCTGCACATCTAAGAAGTTCTCTACAGGAATTTCGAAGGTGAGTGAAGTCTATCAATCTGTACTAGGCCAACGTGGTGGACTAAGGTTTAATCCCTCTCAGTAGTAGAGGAGGCTCGTGCCTCAGCAGTGGACAAGTATATAATACAGGGCTGATATTATTATATTATTATTATAATTGAACTCATAAGCCTCATACCTTAGACTCCATGATGATGGGCGGCGGCTGGGTGTTGGGTCCCCTGGTGATGGGCGGCAGGCTGGTGCTCACCGCCGTGTCGAGCGTCACCACCTCCACCAGCGGCGACTCTACGTTCTTCCAGAACGTCGCGTAACTTTGAGCTACCGTCGCCCTAGGTAGGTAAATATTATTCGTATATTTTTTGCAGAAACGTAACTTGAGCTAATTTGAAGTTTGGACATACTGTCCGTTTCATAACATTATCTATTGTCTTGAATGGACAATGTCTGCGCGATGTCTAGAATCAATATATCAAGTAATATTTTTTGTATCAATTTCTTTTTTATACATTTACGTCAAAGTGACCCCACTGCACCTGAGGTTGATGGCAAGTGGAATGGGGTTCAGGAGAATGTCGACAGACGCGAGATGATTACTCCTTGGCAGTCGACACAATTATGCCAGCCTGCTGGAATCGGATATATACAGGCTTATTCCGGAATACGACATTTACGTGGGCCACTATGGCGGGTTTCAACACCTTGTGCACGGTGGTCGCTATCCCGACGGATGAAAAATATATAAATATATCCTACCACCAGCAGTAGTAATTAAACTCGATGACGATGAATGTGTCACGTCATGAAGTATTTACATTAATTATGTGCAATTCCGCGGAACAATAAACACAGTATGTTTTGATTATCTTGCGAAATCGTTCCTACATACAGTGGTTATACGCCACAAGTATAATATAGGATAAAAAGTTACCTAAACTCGATCCCTCCGAGGAAGTCAGAAGGCGCTTGCCACTGGAAGGTCATGGCGGGTTTCTCCTCGGGCGAGGAGTGCGTCACCGTGTCGTTCGTCCCGCTGCACGTTATCACGTGGGTCGTGGGTGGCACTTTCACGAACTTGCCCACTATGGCGTCGGGATCCTGAAATTAAACATAATTATCATATTAAACACCATCTCTTCCTGTTTTCTCATTGTAAACATCTAAATCTATGTCAAACTTATACTTTTTTTAATATATAGTCTACTGCTTCGATTGAAATTCTTTAATTATCAGAAAGTAATACTACGTTTGATTCGACTCTAATGCGAACGGAGCCGCGGAAGCACCGTTTACGTTTATATTTTGTCAGTGCTTACCTTTAATAACAAATGCCCACTATAATGTTATCATACTAGTTGTTGCTGGCAGTCCCGCAATATAGATATCCGATAAAAAACCCACGGTGTTCCTACTTTTTTTGGGATATAAAGTAGTCTATCTCCCTTTTCCCTGACCAAGCTACATCTCATCAAAATTGGTGCAGTAGTTTAGACGTGAAAGTTACCAGAGAAAATTTCTTTCGGATTTATCGCACTCTTAATAAAATAATGACCAATTTCAAAATTGCCAATTTGTGGGAATCGTCACACAACCAATTTCTGTTTGTGACCTTTTAGTTTTTTCCTTTCCTTGTTCATGCTATAAGTTTCATTTATTACCTATCTTTAATAAGCTAAATTTTATAGCAACTTAAAAAAAAGGTAGCAAACAAAAATTTGTTTTCCGACGACTGCCACAAATTATCAATTTTGAAATAGGTCATTATTTTATTATTTGGCGGCATTATTAAGAGTGCGTTATGAATAAGAATAATCATACCTGTATTTCCCTAGCTTGCAGTATGAACCCTCCGATGGGCACGGGTGCGCCCGCGGGGCTGCCGATGGTCACATTGAGCACGTCGCCTTGCCGAACCTGCGCTCCTGAAGTGAGGATCATGTACGGAGGCACCGATGTTTGCACTTCAACGCCGCTGTGTCGTGGCATCTGGTCTGCGCAAGCCTGCGGAATGATTAATAATGAGTGGAACTCTAAGCATTTTGGTCACGTGATTAAGTAGCCACTGACGAAAAAGTACGTCCATGTCTATGGAAATTTTAGCAGCATGCCGAGGCGCTAATTGGCATTCATAATAGTAATCAATATATCGGGTTACTTAATATCATCACAGTGATATTTCGAAGGCAAGAGCGGTGACCCACGTCGCATCTGACTTAAGCCAGTTCTGAATGGTATTGACTGCAGAGTATAATATGAACAGTAATAAAGCGTATTGCTTTTTACATAGCGGCAAACGATGAACTATTTTTTATAAACCAATCAATAAAAAGAAACATACATTCGTTCCGAATGATGACGATGACCCAAAATTGAATGAACTATGCACTTCGTTTCGATTACTAGTTAACATTGTTTTCAACAGATGGCATTACATGATTCATTGGATGTTACAGAAATGAATTTCAACAAACAGGAACTTACCCCGGGCGGCGCTCCGGAGCCGTGTTGTGTCGTCTCTCGTACTACGAATAGTATTGTTAACACAATACCAAAGTATCTTTTCCGCGGCAGCATGATTGTTATTCTGTAAAATTAAAAAGAATACGTTTATTGTGTGAACGGGATATAGAATATTAGGCCACTTCGCTTAACATAAGGTGCAGTCAAGCTACTTTGCCGAGCCACAATTAAAAATCAAGATATATTCTGCTTATTTAAGATGTTGCGCAGACGCTGTCAACTCGTTGACAAGACACACCACCAACAGCGAAATTGACAATCGCTTTAGCAACTTCAGCCATTACGTACTTAGCAACAAGTTGTTAGCGTGTGCACAGCGTTAGTTCACAGTTTCACCCAGTATCTTGTGAGTGAAATATTTTACTTGCCAAACATGACTTATGGGTTGTCTGAAATCGTCTAACGCATTGCAACGATTTTTTTTAGGATAGTATTTACAATATTTGACAAAGTTATTCAAAATTCATACGCGTAAAATAATGCTGATTTCCATAGCATAAGGTAAATTAAATTGCAATAACAACATAATACATAACAAGGCAAAACAAAGAAACATAAGATATAATATTCTCAGGTACATAATGAACGTTTACGAAAACAAAAACGTTCACATAATGACTTAAAACAAAGATGACAAATAATAATATAAAAAAAAATAAAGCATGTGTTTTTATTAAATAATATCAGCCCCGTGTTATTATTCTGCTTGCTGTCGAGCACGGGCCTTTTCTACTAATTATTATTATTATTTGTTATCACGCAGGCAGGTTATTTAACCGAAATGCTTGTATCATGTAATTCTCGATTCCGCTTTCAATTCCCAGCAAAATTTTTGAGAAATTATGAATAATTGAGAGGGTTTAGGCCGTAGTCCACCACGCTGGCATAGTGCGGGCAGACTTTACATACTTCAGAAATTCTTATGAAGAATTCTCAAGTTGTCTCATGATATTTACCTTCGTTAAATCGAACGATAATTCATTAATAATACACACGTAATTTCTAATAGTCAGAGGTGTGCCTTCCGCCCTGTGGAATGGGGGCGTTTGGAGAATTCCACCACGGTATCCCCTGCCTGTCGTAAGAGGCGACTAATAGGGGCCACGAAGGGGGTCGTCGGCGGGCAGCAGGGGCTGTCCGCCCTAGTGCATTTTGTGCATTTTGCACATTTTCGGTTGACCCCGGGATGGACGGCAGTGTGTTGTTGGCCTCATACTGCCATAGACGCCGAGGGCGTCCTTTGGTGCGCAGGGCTTCTGAGCCCCCATAGGAGACGGGCCGCAAGGCGGCACCGCGCAGGGACGGCTGCGGTCGTAGACTTAGACACTACAACGTCAGAGGAAGCCCGCAGCCGTCCCAAATGCGCCGAAGAGGGCCACCGCGGAGTTTTAGCTGGTAGGCCGTGCGTAGGTTAAGTTGTACATATGGTTGGGACTCGTTGTTAGCGTGAGATAAGTGAAAATGGCTCGGTCGCTCGAAGGTCACCATCAAATCCGGGCGGCTCAACGTCGGGGCGTAAGGCACGGCTCAGTCGCCCCCCGCGAAGGCTGGGCGGTAGTAATAAGGTACTTTCTCCGCGAAACCAAAAAAAAAAAAAAAAAAGAGGTGTGCCTTGGGTTTTGGTACTAAACTATCTAACAAACTACCCTAGTTGGGAATGGAACGTGCGCTTTCTATTAGAAATACGAAGATCCTACGGGGTTGAACATTTTTGGTGCCGTAAATATCGAGATTGAAGATGGGCCTTGGGATTGAGAGCCCTGTTTGGCTCTACAAGCAAAGATAACTTAAGCCGATAATGTTCAAACGTTTAATAAGATAAATCAGTCTAAGATATCTGATTGAGTAAGTTAATTTCAGGCTACTCAATTGTCATAATAAATTACTGATAAGTCATAATTATATAAATTATTTAATGACCACGAATCTTCCATATATTTACTTATTTTTCTTAACGTATATGCGGCAATAACTGCCGCACTACAAAAATAGATGCTGACAATACAATATAATTTACTGGGTGATATTAACTGACATTAAGGTATTTACAACTTAAGCATGCTTTAAGTGAAACCTCAGTCCCTTAGGCTTTTGATTCGCACAAAGTTATAGCGCGATTTAAAACAGCGGTGGCGCCATCTAGCCAAGCGTTGAAGTATTAACTTTGATATTTTGTAAATACGAAGTTTATGCCATGCAGCCATTTTCACTTATCACACGACTACGGCGAACGTTATTAAGGTTACCTTAATACCTTAATAACGTAATTAATATTTTAACATCCTATATTAAATTTATGCTACCTAAATCTATAATATGTACATACATTTATAAAAAGGACGTTCCGCTCTGTGACTGTAATCGCTCATAGTGAACCTATTTACACAAACGAGGTAGGCGTATATCGATACGTATTTATTATGCAAGTTATAAACATATAGCTTTATTGATGTGAATATCTATTGGGAATTTTAAGACCAGCTGTTGGCGTGACTACAGAGTTAATAACTTTGTGGTCCACATTTTAAAAAAGATTGCAGAGGTACGTTTATAACTATGTCATATTTTTTTAATATGCAATATTTATTTATTTATTTATTTATTTGCACTTTATATACATAATAAGTATATCGGCGGACTTAATGCCAAAGGCATTCTCTCCCAGTCAACCTAAGGGTGGTGCAGAGATAAATAAGGTAGGTGCATAAGGATATTTAATAATACATAAACATACATAAAAGTAACTATAATGTAAAACTATATTAAATACAAACATAATATAAGTAATATTATAAATACATAAAATACAGATTATAAATACATAAATATATAATATGTACTCGTATATACTAATAATATAAAGTTTAGAATTAAAGTGACAACTCTTCTGCTTCTTTTAACAAAAGCTGCCGTACTCTCCTTTTGAAGGCAAGCCGAGAAGTAGCCGCTCTAATTTCGAGGGGGAGTGAATTCCATAGAAGAATAGATTGGATAGCGAAAGAAGAGTGAGTGAAGTTAGAGCTATGAGATGGACATTTAAGGAGAAGATTGCTAGAAGAGCGGAGATTCCTATCGTGGCTATTACAGAGGTATTGGAAGTTAGAGGATAAGTAAGTAGGAGGAGTAGGGGAGGTAAGTAAAGAGAATAGAGTGGTTAGTGCCCGCAAAGAACGGCGCTGGCGTATAGGTAGCCATTTTAGATCAAGACGGTAGGAAGAAATGTGATCAAATTTACGGAGATTATACACGAATCGAATGCAGTTATTTAGAAGTCGGTCCAGTTTGTTGAGTTGGTCTGCATTCAGATCAAAATAGCATACATCACCATAGTCGATTACAGGAGAATTAAGGCTTGCACGAGCGTAGTCCTGGTTTTGAGCGGGAGGAAGTTCTTCAGGCGGTATAGAGTCCGAAGAGTACCGGTGACTCTTTGGCAGACAGATGTTACCTGGGGTCTCCAGCTCAGAGTGGAGTCGATGTGCAAACCGAGATCTACAACACTGGAGCTCCAAGGAATGATGTTGCCGTTGAATATAACAGGCGGAATGGTCGTACTATCCAACCGGCAAATCATCCTTGGACTACCCACAATAATTGCTTGGCATTTTGCAGGGTTTACAGATAAGCCGAAATTGTCAGACCAGATCTTAATTTTGGCTAGGTCCCTATTCACCCTGTCCACAGCCGCGGCTACACAATCTACTCCATCCCTAGAGTATATTTGCAAGTCATCGGCATACAGGTGGTACGCACATTGAGTTAAGAGGTTAATAAAGATAGAAAACAATAATGGGGATAGAATGCCGCCTTGAGGGACTCCAGACTCGATATGGCACCAGCCGGACGAGTCATCGCCAAGTCGCACCAACTGCTGGCGTCCCTGAAGATAAGAAGAAAACCAATCCAGAGCCGAAGGAGAGATCAAGAAGTGGCAGAGGATGGCTAGAAGGATGTCGTGACTGACGGTATTAAAGGCGTTCGAGAAATCAACCAAAGCCAACACAGTGACCTTGGCATCCTCCATGCCCGCCCTAATATCGTCAGTCACTTTAAGTAGTGCTGTGGTAGTGCTGTGACCAGACCTGAAACCGGATTGCAGTGGACACAACAGATCATTTTGGTGCACAAATCTTGACAACTGTTTATGTGCACAGGCCTCAAGCACTTTGGAGAGGAAAGGAAGAATGGATATTGGACGGAAATGTTTCGCATGTGAAGGGTTAGAGGTTTTGGGAAGGGGAATTACAATGGCTTTACGCCATAGAGACGGGAATATGCCAGAGGTGAGGGAGCCATTAATGATGTGCGAAATGACTGGGAGTAGGTGATCTAGGATAGGGATTATCATACGACGACTGATGTTGTCGCAACCAATTGCATTGGACTTAATGGAAAGAATTACTCTTTGATCTCACCCAACGAAACTGGAGAAAATTGAAAGGGGTCAATATTAGGCCTTGGGAGACCAGCTAAAAACCTATGGTACGACGCCTGGTTTGGTGATCTAACGGAGTAGCGGATGAGAAATGACGATTTAAATCATCCAGACCAATAGTCGCCCCAAAAGGATTCTAGGTTCTTATCTTTGCCAATACCTAGAGTCCCAAGGAATCTCCAAATACTGGCCGAAGAAGATAAAGATATATTGCTAAGAATATGTCGGCGTTTAGCGTTGCGCACCATCTGATTACACCGATTCCTTGAAGCTTTGAAAAGGCACCAATTTTCCTCTGAGCGGTCCTTCATTTATTAAACCTTTCTTTTGTCCATATTTTAACCGACTCCAAATTCGGAACCAGTAGGTATATACCAGTTATGTGAAATTATTTCTTGGCTTTCAATGGTTTTTGAAGACGGTATAATTTTTTTTTTTTACATAGTACGATGTTCCATATTTAATTTCCCGCGTTGTCAGATTTCTTTACAGAAATTTATTACTTGTATAATTCTATTGATTGTTAAGACGTATGTAACAATACATTCACTTATAAGTTTGACCTTACGAGGCATAAAATGCGGAAATACCTTCTAGGCGTGACTGTTAACCGGATTTATTACAAACCGTATCGGGATATCGGACATAAAATATTATGATAATAACTGCTGAACACATTTCGAAGAAATTTACATATACTGTATCTTGTCCTGGATGAATATATTATAAATATTTTATCCTGGAAAATACAGACTTATTTTGGTAAAGGCTTTTCGCGGCAATCTTATCTTATTTCTTATGTTACCTACTAATATTTTCGAAAGTTTGTTAATAACGTTTAGATGTTTGTTAGAAGTAAATGCAGAAACAACTGGACGAATTTCAGTGAGATTTGACAAACGTGTATACCATGTCTTGGATTAACACATAGGCTACTTTTATGTCGGTAATTGTCTCCAATGGGAGGTTTTAAACTGATTTAGATAGACGGCGCTGACGTCGTACATGTGAAGCTATGAATTGTGTTTTAGGGACTTTTTAACGGGAAAACTTTTACGTGGTCGAAGCAGTGAGCAACACCTAGTATTTCAATAATTCTATATACAACATTAGCAGTTGCTTGCCGTAATTGTTAAAACCTTAAAAAATAATTGCGGAAATCGACTTCTGCAAGTTTTTTAACATAAATCTTGGTGCAAACAAGCCTATCTGTGTCAGATATTACACTGGTATCGTATGGTTACATATACATTCGACTCATTACTCCTTAGGTATGTTAATTCCAATGCCGTGCGGATATTTCGTTTCCCTTCAGCCATTACTTTGCATAACGGATATGTACCTACATACATTCAATTAGTTTCTCAATCTGAATTAAGTTTCAATATTTTTTTTATATATTCTTTAATAAAACAATAGGAGTCAAAACAACAGTTTTTAGAATTTTTGTCTGTCTGTATGTTTGTACTATCTCATCTGTACTACACGCATCACGCAAAAACGACTGCACGAAATTGAAAGTAATTTCACTGATGTATTGTTAGAACTCTAACTTCAAATATAGGATTAATTTTATCCTGTAAAAAAAGAAACGAAAACCGAAAGGAAAACCTTTTTCTCGCGGGGAAAACCAAGAGCAATAATTTTATGTAATATTGATAATTTACACAATTTTATTACCTATAATGTAGTTCTCGTTTCTTTACTTTTTGCCAATTAAATATTTGGTTGTTTCTCAAAGCATGAAGGTTTTTATTTTATTTTACTTACAATGTTTTTATCGTTAATTAAAGGCGTATAGAGTGACATAACAAGATTGAAGGTCGGTTTAGTATTTCCTGAGTTTAGGATTCAAACAAATAAACTCTTCAGAATAATATATAAGTGGGTATATAAAACGAATGATAAGACTTTATTTTTATAATTAGTTTATAACAATTAATTAGGTAAATTAACAATTAACGCGTAATTTTTATATTTTTTTTATTAAAATCAAAACTTTATATCGCTTTAGTTAGAAGTTGGTTTGTGTTTGTTTATTTCTTGTTGTATAAAAAAATAACCTATTTAGTATTTACTGCAACAAACTTATTATTTGCGGTTGGTGCAATAAATTTGTCTTGGGATCATACGGTGAAGTAAGATTGTTATTTTCGAAGATACATACTTAAATACCTTACCTACAAGGTTGGTGCGGAACCCTCGGTGCGTGATTACCACTCGCACTTGTCTGGTTGTGGACATAATATTTATTACTGTCACTCGTTTGCCTTAATAATTTTACCTACCATTTATTGTTGGGCAATGGGCATATATTATCAGGCAATCTTAAGGATTATTGCTACGTAGGCCTTGAACAAAATATGTAGTAATGTTAAAAGGAAACTTATATAATTAATTCGAAAGTATAAAATTCGCATAAACGTAAATTTGTTATTGTAATTTAGTAAATTTGCAATATAATCTGTATTAATGTATAAATTGAAGAGTTTGTAGTTCGAACGCACTTCTCAGGAATTACTAAACAGATTTGAATGTTTTTTTCTAATAAAAAGGTACATTATTCCTGAGTGCTTTAGTCTACTTTATATTCCGGGAAAATATTTATCCCAAATAACTTGTTTTAATACGGGCGGCGCTGCAAACAAAAGCCGGGTTATTAAATTATTAGTTGATAACAAAAACTACTGACACAAATAAATTCTTCCATTAATCATTGCCCTTTATAAACTTACTTAAGTTAACCGAAACATGATAATAACCGAAAACATACTTTATGTAAAATCATTGTAAATAATACGGTAGTTGATTGATGTTAACAGCCGTGGGAGGTAAACTAGTGGCTGTGCGAGTCACAAGGTCCTCACTGGACGACCTACTCGCTTTACGAATAATTTTGGCCTGTACAAGCCATCGCTCGCGGCCACGCAGCGGTTATGCGTATACCATTTTCAATTAATCTCGATAATATGGCGAGTATAACAGAGAGGTGAAACTATGTGTCGAGGATTTGCGGAAATATGAGATAACTAACTTTTACTCGCGGTTCTACCCGCGTAAAAACTTTTTACCGGGAAATAATCTCGCTTTATATGTCATGGATAAAATGGAGCTTATATCCTGAGATAGACCTCTAGCTATACATTGTTAAGAGCTGCATTCAATGTAATTACGTAGTTTTTATGTGATGTGTGTACAAATATACGGACACAAAAGTTCTAAAAAACTGATGTTTTGGCCTTTGTTGCATAAAGACCCCACATTTGTTTTTCTTCAATAATTTTTCCACACCGAATGCACGTCCATGCACAGACGGACATTTGTCGCGGCCCTAGGCACAAGTTAAGTGTGTATACCTCATGGTTGCCAATTCACACGTTCGCGAATAATGTGTGAATATTCTAATAGGCAGGTAGAAATAAACTAGACTATAGCAATCTGGAATAACCAAGCTTTTTGTTCGTATTAATATGCAACTCAGTTTCATTCAGTATGATATATCATACTGAATTTGATATCTCATATTGAAGTCAGCATCTTAAGATTGTGGCTTTTTAAGAAACAGATGTTAACATGTCAAATGATAACTTAAAACACAGCGCATGATTTTGACATCTGAGTTTTGTTTATGAAAAACACTGAGTCAGCTGAGTCAAGTACATAAATGCCAACTTAATATTTTGTTTACATTAAATGTCTACTTGAGATTCTACTCAAGGGTGAGATTGCATAATTAATGCGGCCGTCAAAATCTGAAATGTAGTTCCAGATATTAATGCGTTTAAGAAAACATATCTCTTAGCTATACTCATATGTACGGTAAATATATATTACCCACATACAGTCTTACTTATAAATATTTTGCGAAGCTATGCTTAGTTAATACACAAATTTACTCGATCAGCTAT